>NW_019384421.1:265578-346555 GCF_000671375.1 Centruroides sculpturatus | reverse complement strand
TATATTAAAGTCTGAAATATTATTTTTTCAAATTACATTTATAATTTATCTCAAATTTTTAAATAATTGAATATTTAAGAATAAACATTCCTTTTATTCATAAAATTACTAAAGATAATTAAATTTTTAAACTTCAACTAAATAATTTATAAAATAAAGATTATTTAAGCAAAATTGATAATTGAATGTCCTTACGTCACAATATTAACTATATGGCAGTTTAAAAACATTATAAATATTTAAAGTATATTTTATAGTAAGAAATAATTTTGCTTTGATATTTCATATTAAGATTCTGTATTGTGAATCCTAAAATATAAAAACTTACGAGAAAAATTAGCTAAAAGGCCTAACAGGATTGATAGAATAAGGCAACACAACACACGGACGATTCGTTAAGGGGGAGTTGCCTCTCGGGAGGACTTTCTATGGGAAACTGGTCCCTATTTAGGTGTATATATACGAATAAAACCAGGAAAACTCCACGTGGCCGGCCCATTGGTGAGGCGCGATCCCGCGACCTCATCAACCAGTAAAAACACTAAAAACTAGTTGGTGAGGTCGTGGGACGTGCCTCACCAACCAGTGTTTAGTGGTTTTATCTACTCCGGCACTGTTGGACACCTAACAAAATAAGATGACGTTCAATTAATATTTAAAATAAATAAATAAAGCTTTTAGAAAACATGGATAAATAATTGAATATAGCAAGATACAATTCTGTGTGAAGTTTATAACTATTGGCCTATATAATATTGGCTTGTAAAATGGTTCAACCAACAATGTTGATGTGCAGGACGTGAGGGAGAGAAGTCGTGGCTAAATCCTTGGAGTCCGGACTTATATAGAGGCTCCAAGTGGAATCTATAATTGTTATGAAGTTTAGAAAATGAACTTATTTATTTTCAAGAACAAAAGAAAGAAAATGTAATGAACATGAGAAAAGCACGTCGGAAGAATGTATAGAGGAGGTCCTAGCCTAAGAGTCCGTGATTGCTCTCCATGGCCCTGTTGATGTGTACAATAAATTTATTATTGTAAATAAATATCGTAAGATGTTTATTTACAATAATCTATGCATATGTTCAGAATAACTATAAAAATAAAAATGTAAATATTTCTCTCATTTTAATTCCGCCCAGACAAAGAAAACTAAAATAAAAATTTACGCTTTAATTTTATTTTAATCAATTTGAAGACAATACAAGATTATTGTCTGTTTTTAAAAATATCGAATATCGGAAGCTAAAGAAGAGAAATGGTGTAGTTAAATTTTTAAATCTCCGCTCTATGTACACTAAGAAGCACTTTAATTTAGCTTTTCTAGGTTTTTTTTAATAAATAAGCTTTCGTGTAAAAGTTCCACGATGAATTTCATATAGACCTATAATAAATTNACTTATATAGAGGCTCCAAGTGGAATCTATAATTGTTATGAAGTTTAGAAAATGAACTTATTTATTTTCAAGAACAAAAGAAAGAAAATGTAATGAACATGAGAAAAGCACGTCGGAAGAATGTATAGAGGAGGTCCTAGCCTAAGAGTCCGTGATTGCTCTCCATGGCCCTGTTGATGTGTACAATAAATTTATTATTGTAAATAAATATCGTAAGATGTTTATTTACAATAATCTATGCATATGTTCAGAATAACTATAAAAATAAAAATGTAAATATTTCTCTCATTTTAATTCCGCCCAGACAAAGAAAACTAAAATAAAAATTTACGCTTTAATTTTATTTTAATCAATTTGAAGACAATACAAGATTATTGTCTGTTTTTAAAAATATCGAATATCGGAAGCTAAAGAAGAGAAATGGTGTAGTTAAATTTTTAAATCTCCGCTCTATGTACACTAAGAAGCACTTTAATTTAGCTTTTCTAGGTTTTTTTTAATAAATAAGCTTTCGTGTAAAAGTTCCACGATGAATTTCATATAGACCTATAATAAATTCAAATATATATATTATATTTTTATAAATGTTTTGCTAATATTTATATAATCATTCTTGATGCCCACGTTCATTTTTAAACAATCAAATTTATAGTTTAACTATTGTGTATTGACGTAGCTTCTTTTTAATTAATAAAAAAGTTAAAAGAGTTATTTTAAGATATTTTAAGTTAGTAATTCTTATTAATTGTTTTATTTTAGTCATAAATTCACGAAGTAGTACTGTAGTTTGAACGTTCGTCTATAAAGCATAAGGAACTAGAAATTTATAAAAATTTCAAATATCTTTTAAAAAAAAAAATGCTAAAAATATCGGTTATTTTTTGCTATTTAAGGAAATAAGTTATATGTAGTACGAACGTTCATTTTTCTTTTTGCAAACGAGTAAAATTTGATCAGGTTACAGGCAAAGGTTGTAAAAACGTGTAGACCTTTAAGGCTTATCATGTTACATGAATATTAAAACGTATTAAAAATTTAAAAAAGATAAACTTAAAATATATAAAAGTTTATATAAGTTAATAGAAAAAAAAACCCTAACAAATTTTTGAAAAAGGAAACTCTTAATTACTAAACAAAAACTCGAAAAGATTTGCATCTGTACTTACAATAATAACCCAATACGACGTAATTAATACAGATTCGAATATAATTTATAGATTATGTTTTTATAAAAAAAAAAGAAGATTTTTAGCGGAAGTTCTAGCAGGTGCAATATTGTCCACTTTTCGCGTGTTCTGTGCCACACGTGTGTATGTTTATTTACACATGTCTACAGCAAGTTAGCTGGACGAGATGAATTTTGTGTATGCGCTGCAGACTGGTTAACTACATTGTAAATTATATTTTACTTGTACTGATATATTGCTAGGATAATTAGGTTTTTAACTGATACGAAGGATGAAGAATGATTTATCTTCAATATGACTGAAAGATATTTTTTACATTTAAGCCTTTATCGTGAAATTAATTATTAAATTTCGCCTAATTTTCATTTAAAAGTCACTTTAATTTTTTAATTAATAATGAAAAAATTAAAGTAATATAATATTTAATAATCATAACTTTAATTTTTTTGTATATTCTATGAATAAATATAATTAGATTATTTTAATTACACTTGAAAGAAATTTTCCCTCCAATTCAATTATATCTCCAATTTTCTTCTATATATTGTTTAATAAATCTTCACTAAAGCTTTAAAAATTAAAAAATAAACTAAAAAATAATTAAAATTAAATTAATTTGAATAAATAACGCAATTAAAATTAATATTTAATTGTTTATTTTAAATCTAAAAATAAGCTCTTTTATTTAGGCTACGTTGAAACTATTCATGAAGAAATCTTATTAAACTATTCTAGAAAT
Organism: Centruroides sculpturatus; assembly: GCF_000671375.1. NCBI lineage: Eukaryota > Metazoa > Arthropoda > Arachnida > Scorpiones > Buthidae > Centruroides > Centruroides sculpturatus. Next base: position 343,232 of record NW_019384421.1, on the reverse strand, counting down.
TTTTTATATAATTATTAAACTAAAGTTTATAATTAACAATAATTCTAAAAGAAATGCGAATAAGTTTTCAATGAAAGTAGACCGTATTTTGTATTTAATATAATACAAAATATGATCTACTTTTTAAACAAGAATAGACTCGTGAAAATTGAAAGTATTTAAGATTAACATAATATTTGATTTTAAAAAAAATAGCCTACTTAGGAACTTTATTATCATTAAAATATGTCGGTGAAGTTACTTAGGCCATTTATGAAGGCTAAAATTTAATTTTACTGTACTTTCAATGTTCCAAAATGGGGACAACATTGAACAGATTCAGTTGAAATTTTTTACTTTACTTCGAGACTTTTTCAATAATTAGATATTTTACGCAAATTATTTACCTTTAATTAAAACAAATATTAATTTAAAAAAGTTTAATATAGTTTTTCCAATGACCAAATTTATTAATATAACCTTGAACCTGATACATTAATTTTTTCATTATTATACAAACAGATATTATAATGACACACCGATTACTCATATAGAAAGTAAGTATAACCTATGACTGAGTTTCGAACACGGATCTTAACACGGATTTGTTTTCTTTCTTTTCATAGATTTTAATGCCTGTTAATTATTAATTTGTACATAATTAATCCATTTTAATTGCGGCAATTATTACGTTATGAATAATGGTATAACAAACTGTTTACGGGGTTGTTTAATATGAAAATAATTCTAACAGCCTTCGAAAACAAAGTGTAGAAAGCTTATGAACCGTAGACCAAAATGTATAATACGTTCTTTCATAATTGGTATAGAATAAAAAATGAAAAAACTTATAAGATGTTGACTAATCGTAGTTTCTGCACGTGGCTGTAAATAATACCAAGTAAAAGAAAAAAGAAAAATTAATGTCATTGGAAAGCAGACAGTTAATATTTCTTAGGCCTCAAATTATATCTATATTTAGTATTATTATTAAATAATGATTCGTTAAATAAGATTATTTAATGTATAAAAATATCATATGAACTAATTTCCTTTGACCGTCATTCAAACTTTTGTTTTTTTTCATAAAACAGACCCGAATATCAAACTTCAAATAATTTTATAAAGTTACTAAGACTATAAATTTTTAATTTAGACAGATAGAAAAAATTTTAATAGCTTGTCGGATTTATTACAGATCTTAGATCTTCTATCGATTTGTAAACTCTACAAATGCCTGGTTAATACGTGGCTTTTTTTTTAACGTATTAGTCAATATTATTCTAAGTTTAATAGAAATTTCTTGATAAAATTTTAAATAAAACAATATAATTTTTTTTTATTTTTTAAAAACATTTTCTAACATTAATTAAAGTGGTATGAGTGTAATTTTCGTAAACTAAATACAAGTTTATGTTTTTATTGTTTTGAAGGTTAGTAAATGAAATTTTTATAAAAATTTTAATTTTTCATAAAAGAATTTGTTGAAATTTGTGTAGTTCCGAAGAAAATCTGATCGTAAGTAAATGATATAAAAATGATCAAGCTAAAATATGCTTAATGATGCTAAATCTTTTCATTTGTTGTAATATAAACCTGTTTACATAGCATTTCGAAACACGAAAAGAATTCTACGTAAAAAATCATTATATAACATATAACCTTGACAAATTGTAAGATAAATTATTACAAACAATAGTCAAAGTAGATTTTAATTTCGATTCGAAAAGTCTAGATCTTTGTCGTTCCTAAAATAAAAAAGTGATTTTTTTCTAGCTCAGAATGCGCTTTATAAGTCTAAGTTTTGTATAACTGAATACGATGTATGTTCATAACGTCAATTAATAACCGAAGCGGAATTAGTAAAGTCGACAAATCCACAATTGACGTCAGGAAGTCTCAACCAATGAGCTTTAGAATAAAGGGAGCATTTTGATTTACGCGCTTCCTCCGAGACGTACTAGAAACAACAGTTTCATATCATATTACAGAAAGTGTCTTATTTGTTGGCGGCCGACCAGAGTGATGTGAGAGGCGTGGTATAATTGTTATCACACTGTCGACCTCATAGACAACGGATGGCTAGTCCAACCGAGACGTAAGGCGCGCATACTCCTCGCTGGAGGCCATGTTGGCTAGTCCCACCACTTCGGGTTCTTCTAGTACCCCTTTTTCAGTTAAAGACATTCTCAACCTGTCAGATCAAGGAGGATTCGATCCCCAGGCCTTTCTCCTACAGGCTCAAAACCTGGAGAAAGTGCTTTTTGATGAAACGGACGGATTAGGTTTACTTACCTCTACGTCACCTACTACACCATTTAGGGACTTCGTTTCTCAGGGCTATTCCACCACTCTTCAGTGTGGACAGCTTCCACCTCCTCAACCTCCGACTGCACCACCTTTGACATCACCTCACGTCCAGAGTTTATCCCATTTGTGTCCACCTTTTCCTGGTAATGGTGCTTCGAGAGACAACCAATATTACGGAGGTACCGTCGAACCTGCTCCTGCTTACTCACTTCCAAACTCGTCCATCCAACATCAAGCAGAGACAGCAGTCAATGAGAAAAGTAAGTAAAGCACAATCCACTTAGTCGAGAGCTCTCAAAACCAGAAAGAGGGTCGCGAGTAGATCCGAAAAAAGAAATCACTCGTATAATCTCAGCACGAGTCTACAATTAAGAGGCGAAAGGTTAAAGCCGAGTGGGCCTTAAATGTTGACGTAATGAGTTTTTGTTAAAAGGTAAACGATGATGATCTTGTCTGAGTAGTTCTACTTAAAGTGATGAAAATGTACTTTTAATTTAATTGATATTTTTTAATATATTGTTGAAATTATTATCTGCTCTTTCGACGTTTCTTTTATTTAATTTATTTCTAACATTCATTAATTTTATATTCTCCTATAGGCCTAATTTAAAATACATACACATTTAATTTACATAATACAAATTTGTAAGTTGACTAGTCGTTTAATAGTTTAGTTTTTTTAGAAACAAAAAAATATATATATATTTTGAAATTGAAACCAAGAGTAACACTTTTTTCTTACTTTTTCGACACTTTCATTTTTTATGGGGCCTTTAATTTTAAACAAACTGAAACAAAATCGTTAAAATTAATAAATTATCCGCTTAAGTTACGATTTCTTCACACATTTACAAACCTTATCTTAAGAATTTTAATTTCAGATAAAAGTTTTTTAGATGAAAAATGATAGGCTATTCATAGATTAGAGTTTATACTACTAAAGCGTGACCATTCTAAGAGTTTATTTCATTCTGTCCTCGATTTACTGATCCATATGAAAACTAATATAAAAATTTAATTTTAAATAATTTAAATTACTTAAAAAAATTCAATTGTGAGTAGGCAGTAGTCTATATTTTTAAAAGAAGAATGATATAAAGAATAGTACAAGGGAGCTTTTGAAAAAAATAATAAAAAAATAAGTCTGTAGTATTTTATGCTTTGTATTAGACGGAATGAAACGGTGCAGAAACAAACAGAAATCCACTTGAAAGGAACTTGTATATTTTGTTAGGTTTTACAAAGAAGAAACTGTTCGAAATTCATAGTTTACGATCCGCAGGGACTCATGCTCTGTAGTACACACAAGGGTTCTGTCTTTTATCCCCTCCGACTGTTTACTTCAATTAAAATGTAACTATAGATGTCTTCATCTATTTCGAATAATTGTGAAGTGAAATACTTAAGAAGTAACGTGTGCCAGCTCTTATAGTTTTCTCTACTTAAAATTATTGCCATTTGTAATTAGTAAAACTTACAGTTATGTTTTTTAATGTAGGTTTTTGTATTTTTGAATTGAATTATTCATTAAATGTCTTCAAATAAGTGTAAAATATAATTTTTTACATTGAAATTATCATGTATTAGATCTAATAATGGAAAAAAATAAGTAAATTGTCTCTTTTATAATAAGTTTTGCTTAATTATTTGCTAAATATTATTATATAGTTCTGTATCAGTTAAATTGTGTCTATATTAAACTCATTAAACATAAAATAACATTGGCCTATAACTGTGTGAGATCTAGATTTTTATACTTTAATAGACATAAATTTTTGGAACAAATTTTTAAAAAAATGCTTTGAATAAAACTCCAAAATTATCAGAATCCCCAATATTTTTGATCTAAAAAATATTATTACAATAAACTGTTTTATGATGATACCAAAAAATAAAAAAAGGGTTATAATAAGAATCCAAATTAGATGTAAAAAAAGCAAAATATTGAAAAATACAGTAGGACGGATGTACCCTTTATAAGACGCATCCACTCGTGGTTCAAGTGGCAGTCAGCGATTTTATTGACGGTTTAGTTGGCCAAGACATGACAGGATCATGTGTCACCTTATTATATGATCTGTGGGACAAAGTGATTCACTCTGCTTTAACTGCGCTTTCTTAATAGAAAGATTGGAACTATATAAGTAATTTTGTGCTATCAGAACTATGTAATGAAGGATCGACTAGAGTATTTTTTTTAATAATTAATACTTTTCCATCCTTTAATAATAACCATAATAGCTTTAATTTAGAATATTTCCTTGGAAAAATTAGATCTAATACATATTTCATGTCTGTTATGTTTAAATTAGGCTAAACACACGCCTAAATTTTAAGATTGACTCTTGTGATATATTTAAAAATGCTTGTAAAGCTTTAAAAAATTAATTTTAGCATTTTATGTTATATTTATTATTTAAATTTCTATAAAAATTACCGTCATAACCGTCTACGAGGTTAAATTAAAACGATCAATTTAATAAAGATCAATAAAATTTATTGTTGAATCAGGCTATAAAAATTTCAGCTTTTTTTTTTATTATGAAAGGGAATTTGATTGAAGTTTATATGTAATATTTAACTTCTTTTAAACTCACAGATTAATATAGAAGCTATCAAATGAGTGTTATGACATCGGATTTTCTATTTGTAGTATGCATAAATACTCTTTCAGCTCATTAACTCATTAACATGAATACTGCTTTGTAAAAAATACCATAAAGCTTAAACTAATAACTCATTCAATTGCACATTATTTTCGCGTAATTTAATTTTAAATATATAATTTGAAGGAGTCAAAATAGTAATCTATATTAATGCTTTTTTATATATAAATGACAATTTTGGAATAAAGAATATTTCGCCTAAATTGTACTTAATAAAGCAATTCAAATGTTAATATAATCCGTGTTAAATTACTGTGTAGTAAAATATTTATTTATTTTAACTTTTTAACGGAAATGAAAAGTTATAAAATAAATTCATAGAGACGTTTATGTATCGGTAAACGTTTTTCCAAGCTTGAAAGTAAGGTAATCTTTGTTTCTTTATCCCCATAAAGAAGTTATGACCGAACTTGAATGCTGTAAAAATAAACTAAAGTGAACATTTCAAGCAATCTTGATGTTTATTAAACTACATTTAAAGGTAATTTCATAAAATGATTGACGTTGCTAAATGGGTTTTTTTCCTTTGTTGAAAAAAAAACTAAGTTGGTTTTTCTTTCTGCTTGCTATTAACACTCTATTCAATGTTGTTCATTATACTTAATAAAAATAGATCATACAGGAATACTTTTAAACATTTCTCGCTATAACATTACAAAAATTATAATTGGCCTATAGAATTTAATAGTTAAATATATTTTTATTAAGATATAAATTTATGTATATAAATGCATTATAAATATGCTTTTTGTAGGTCTCATAATAAAAAAATACATTAAAATTTTTAAAATATGTATAAATTTTATAAGCTTATTTATATATTCTTTATCAAGTACATATTTTCTCTGATAGATAAATTTTTATATTTTTTACAAGAATATTTAAAAATAAATCAGTTTTTTTTTTTTTTTAATTTTGGCATTTTTCAGAAATGCCTAACAATATTCGAATTTTAATTTTTATTTCCTGTAAAATTCGTAATTCAACTCAATATATTTATTTGTTACAAAATTTTCTGTATTAAATCTATAAATTCTTGATCTTATATAAAATATAATTATATATAATCGAAAAAAATTAAGATTTATGTCCATTACTTAGAAAATATGTTAATATTAAGAGTATAAGTGGAAGAAGAATAAATACTGTATTGTATACTTAAATATTATACAGTTATTATTAAATACGAACTACTATTTAATCTCTGCAGCTTAAATATCTTAATAAAATAAATCCTATCCTAAATATCCTAAAATAAATCCTATGAGGTAAATATCTTAATAAAATAAATTATATGTATATACCTCATAGGATATTCAGGAAGAGAACTTTGAGTTTCATGTAAAATTATAATTTATAGCTTTAAAATATAAGTTATACTAAAATGTATTCGAAATTTAGGTCTTTTTAAAATCAATTAGTTTTATAAATTATATAATTACTTTCAATTTTATTTGCAAATAATTTTTTGATCCTTTTGGAAAGAGGGAATGGTTTTATAACATGTTTAAGCTAATTCTAAATAGGCTATATTCTTATAAAAGATTTTTAATTTTGTAGAAAGTGAATTAAATCTATTGCTTATATATCTAAATATTTCTTAAATAATTTTGCAAATAAGCCTATGTTTTACTCTAAAAATTAATTTAATTGTAAAATACAATTAGCTTTTTATTTAGATCTAACATAAATTTATATATGGATACAACTCTGTTTATATTCATAAAAACTTAATCTTAAGCTCATTTATTTTTGCTATTTTAATCGGATATTTTGCTAATATTTTACATTAAATTTATTTTTTATTGTAAAAAAATAATACGATTTAAATTAGACTTTCTTACGCCGAAAAAATATGCTTTCGGTTTACGAATATAAAATAACAAATACATAAACTTTATTTAAAAACTTGAAAAATAAATAAATGTTTTAGTTTCCTTATTCTAATTAAATCTGAAAATAGAATAATTTTAAAAAATTGAATCATTAAAATAAATTTAATCTAATAACAATAACTTTATGATCTTAAAAATTAAAGTTGTGTATTGAAATAGGCCTTTAGACTATTTATAAAAATAAATGAGCCAAAAAATTGTATTTGATTTAAAAATAAATAAATAAAAATAATCAATAATAGTGACTATTTTCATTTATTTTTATGAATAGCATAATTCTTCATTCGTGTCTAAAATATAATATGAATCTTTTCACTGTAATTATAAGTCATTATTAAGATAATTTAGGTTTGTAGGAATAGAATAAATTTTGATATAAAAACACGATTTTATTCGTAAATTACGATAAATTGATAATTATAACGAATAAGCTAACAATGTATTACATATAATATTTATTATTAATAGTCCAAAGAAAGATTTGTAAATAGTACTTGTTATAAAATATCAGTGAAATTATTTAAATGTTAAAATTAAACATGTTCTTATAACAAATAATAATTAAATTATAATACGAAGCCCTCCAAAAAAAAAAGGGATATACATTTTATCCTATAGTATTAGAACCCACATTTCTGGATAACAAACAAAATATTTTATAAATTCGTTCATAGGATTGAAATATTCGATCTAATATCAAGCTTCTGCTATTTTTTTCTGTTCTACTTGTTTTAAATGAATACATTAGAATGTATACTTTATGAGTTATTTAAAGTATAAATTTCTATATTCTTAAATTAATATCTTTATTTAAGAATTTAAATTAAGGTTTATGTAGAAACAAATATAAAATGATTTTTATTTTGTTTTAGGATAAGCGAGTATTGAATTGAAAACAATTTAAACTTTAATTTCTTTGAAAAATTAAAGTTCTTTATTTGTATTAGACTTATACAGTTGTAAATAACCTTACGATTTAACAGCAGAAATAAAGTTTATCAAATATATTTTATAATTAGGCCTATATAAAATTAAAACATAGTTTAATCTAACTTTAAATCAAGTTTTCACTATCAGACCTGCATTATTATATCGTTGACAAATCCTAATTCTGCCTTCAGGCCTACTTAAATTGTCAGCTTTACATGAATATTAAAGTATGAAACTAATTTAAATACTTGCAAATATATGATAATTATCTAACTGTATATTCATGAATAATATTAATATAAAAATAAAAATTTAGTAGTCGATATAAATGATGTTATAATAAAAACAAGTCGAAAATAGAAGTAAACTGAATTTTAAACATTCTGTAAGTAGATAAGAACATTTACAGAAAATAAAATGTAAAATATCTTATAAATTTAAGTAATTTAGTTTCAATTTTTATAAAATATAAATATTAATTTTAAATCAGATTATCATGGAAGATTCAAATCTAATGCAGTTTAGAGTTTTCCAAGATTAACTTATGATTTTTGTGAACAGCTCAAAATATAGTCTTAATTTTCCAAATTTTATTTTCTATAATTGGCCCATCGAGTGTTGCGCGATCCGACGATACATTGAATTTACCATTGAAAAAATCATGCTGTAGCCTTACAAAACTTAAAATTAGATTTAGTTTTAGGTAAAAAAAATTATTAAAGTTACATTACTAGATAAAATAATTAAAATACGTATTTTAAAATTCGTTCGAGAAAAATAATCGAGAGGGAAAAGTTATGAGTTGACTGAACTCATACAAAACATTTATTAAACTAAGAAAAAAATGACATTTCAAATGCACGAATTGCTTCATTAAATTATAAAGTTAATTATAATTTCTTAGATTTTTCATAATTCTCGTGGTAAAGATTTTTAAATTATTTCGTAAATAACTGTATAGTTTTAGTGGTATAGATTTTTTTTCATTCAAAACTTTATAGTAACTTATTTTGGAATCCTAAAATATTTTCAACAAGTTTCACAATCTTAAAATGCATGAACATGTACATAGAAACAATATTTATTAAGTTATATAGGTTAATAGATAATGAACGTATGTAAACTTATATCCAATTTTAAACTATATACAATAACTATCAAGATTGAATTATATTATTTCTAGTTAAATATATCTAAGAAAATATTTTTAAATTCTCGATTTAAAACGAAAGTTCTCTCTAAGATATTTCAATTATTTTTGGAAATATTCTTCCTTCATTATTTTACAATATTTTCAATATGGACAGTTCTACCTGTAATATCTTTAGTAACTTATATTATGCCCAATGTAAAATACTGCATTATGTTATAAGAAACATTTTTGTATAATTTATACTTATTTATTCACGCTTTAAATATAGGCCTAAGTTTACAGTATTTTTCCATGCTCGCAAGTCAGTAAGAAAATTATTGAAAATATTTAATATTAAAGGCTTAAAAAGAGTTTCAAATTGATTGTAAGAAGTTAAAAATCTGTAAAATAGAGTTAAATTTATTAGAAAACTAAATAAGGTTTTTTTATTAGAAGAACCTGCACATCTCGTTAATCTTAAAATGACAAGTAAATCATTTGCAATGTAAAAACTTAAAATTATAAAACCTAAAAAAGAAATCACTAAAATTAACGAAATAATTCATTTTAAATAAAATTTTACTTCGTTTTAATGCATTTGATAAGAATGATTTAAATGATTCTAATGTGTTAAATTTAAAAACATTTATTACTTATATCGAATATTAAGATAGGAGAATAATTATACTTTATAAAATATTTATTTATTGTACTAATTAGCGTGTTAATTTATTCGATTGATTATTTTTTTTAAAATTTAAAAAAACGACAAAATTGTCCTGAACATCTTTAACTTGAAGCAAGATTTTTATTCTTGTAAGTCCTCCATTCGAATTTAATGTTAAGATTAAAAATCTCAGAAAATAAATGTTTAATAAAAGAAAATTTGCAAGGATACTTCCATTTTTTTATTTTTTCAAATATCATATAGAATGTGATACTATTTGCCATTAACAATATACATTTTAATATTATAATCAACTACATATTTTCTTTTACTAAAAATCACACGAGTGCATTAGCTTGTTATATAAACAAATTTAAATATTTATTCTTAAAATGCTAAATTCGTAGCTCAAAATTATTACTTTTAAGTTGATTGAATCTTGCAGATTACTGTCCGAGAATACGGGTTTATTAAAGAACAAAACTTACAACATTGTTTGGATGAATAATTCACATATTATCACATGGATTAATTAACGCGAAACACTAGCATATTTTAGTCTATATGGCCAGCCATAATTATATGTGGTTAAAAGTTTTCCAGTAATGATGGCTTCATCCGTATTGCTTGCAATGATATATAATGGGAGTCCTGAACGAATTCAAATTCAGATTTTCATAATAGAAGATAACTAATACTTTACAGCACAGTATATGATTCAAACTGTATTATTTATGGCTTTAAATTAGCACTAATATANATCTTATTAAACTATTCTAGAAATTTTTTATATAATTATTAAACTAAAGTTTATAATTAACAATAATTCTAAAAGAAATGCGAATAAGTTTTCAATGAAAGTAGACCGTATTTTGTATTTAATATAATACAAAATATGATCTACTTTTTAAACAAGAATAGACTCGTGAAAATTGAAAGTATTTAAGATTAACATAATATTTGATTTTAAAAAAAATAGCCTACTTAGGAACTTTATTATCATTAAAATATGTCGGTGAAGTTACTTAGGCCATTTATGAAGGCTAAAATTTAATTTTACTGTACTTTCAATGTTCCAAAATGGGGACAACATTGAACAGATTCAGTTGAAATTTTTTACTTTACTTCGAGACTTTTTCAATAATTAGATATTTTACGCAAATTATTTACCTTTAATTAAAACAAATATTAATTTAAAAAAGTTTAATATAGTTTTTCCAATGACCAAATTTATTAATATAACCTTGAACCTGATACATTAATTTTTTCATTATTATACAAACAGATATTATAATGACACACCGATTACTCATATAGAAAGTAAGTATAACCTATGACTGAGTTTCGAACACGGATCTTAACACGGATTTGTTTTCTTTCTTTTCATAGATTTTAATGCCTGTTAATTATTAATTTGTACATAATTAATCCATTTTAATTGCGGCAATTATTACGTTATGAATAATGGTATAACAAACTGTTTACGGGGTTGTTTAATATGAAAATAATTCTAACAGCCTTCGAAAACAAAGTGTAGAAAGCTTATGAACCGTAGACCAAAATGTATAATACGTTCTTTCATAATTGGTATAGAATAAAAAATGAAAAAACTTATAAGATGTTGACTAATCGTAGTTTCTGCACGTGGCTGTAAATAATACCAAGTAAAAGAAAAAAGAAAAATTAATGTCATTGGAAAGCAGACAGTTAATATTTCTTAGGCCTCAAATTATATCTATATTTAGTATTATTATTAAATAATGATTCGTTAAATAAGATTATTTAATGTATAAAAATATCATATGAACTAATTTCCTTTGACCGTCATTCAAACTTTTGTTTTTTTTCATAAAACAGACCCGAATATCAAACTTCAAATAATTTTATAAAGTTACTAAGACTATAAATTTTTAATTTAGACAGATAGAAAAAATTTTAATAGCTTGTCGGATTTATTACAGGTCTTAGATCTTCTATCGATTTGTAAACTCTACAAATGCCTGGTTAATACGTGGCTTTTTTTTTAACGTATTAGTCAATATTATTCTAAGTTTAATAGAAATTTCTTGATAAAATTTTAAATAAAACAATATAATTTTTTTTTATTTTTTAAAAACATTTTCTAACATTAATTAAAGTGGTATGAGTGTAATTTTCGTAAACTAAATACAAGTTTATGTTTTTATTGTTTTGAAGGTTAGTAAATGAAATTTTTATAAAAATTTTAATTTTTCATAAAAGAATTTGTTGAAATTTGTGTAGTTCCGAAGAAAATCTGATCGTAAGTAAATGATATAAAAATGATCAAGCTAAAATATGCTTAATGATGCTAAATCTTTTCATTTGTTGTAATATAAACCTGTTTACATAGCATTTCGAAACACGAAAAGAATTCTACGTAAAAAATCATTATATAACATATAACCTTGACAAATTGTAAGATAAATTATTACAAACAATAGTCAAAGTAGATTTTAATTTCGATTCGAAAAGTCTAGATCTTTGTCGTTCCTAAAATAAAAAAGTGATTTTTTTCTAGCTCAGAATGCGCTTTATAAGTCTAAGTTTTGTATAACTGAATACGATGTATGTTCATAACGTCAATTAATAACCGAAGCGGAATTAGTAAAGTCGACAAATCCACAATTGACGTCAGGAAGTCTCAACCAATGAGCTTTGGAATAAAGGGAGCATTTTGATTTACGCGCTTCCTCCGAGACGTACTAGAAACAACAGTTTCATATCATATTACAGAAAGTGTCTTATTTGTTGGCGGCCGACCAGAGTGATGTGAGAGGCGTGGTATAATTGTTATCACACTGTCGACCTCATAGACAACGGATGGCTAGTCCAACCGAGACGTAAGGCGCGCATACTCCTCGCTGGAGGCCATGTTGGCTAGTCCCACCACTTCGGGTTCTTCTAGTACCCCTTTTTCAGTTAAAGACATTCTCAACCTGTCAGATCAAGGAGGATTCGATCCCCAGGCCTTTCTCCTACAGGCTCAAAACCTGGAGAAAGTGCTTTTTGATGAAACGGACGGATTAGGTTTACTTACCTCTACGTCACCTACTACACCATTTAGGGACTTCGTTTCTCAGGGCTATTCCACCACTCTTCAGTGTGGACAGCTTCCACCTCCTCAACCTCCGACTGCACCACCTTTGACATCACCTCACGTCCAGAGTTTATCCCATTTGTGTCCACCTTTTCCTGGTAATGGTGCTTCGAGAGACAACCAATATTACGGAGGTACCGTCGAACCTGCTCCTGCTTACTCACTTCCAAACTCGTCCATCCAACATCAAGCAGAGACAGCAGTCAATGAGAAAAGTAAGTAAAGCACAATCCACTTAGTCGAGAGCTCTCAAAACCAGAAAGAGGGTCGCGAGTAGATCCGAAAAAAGAAATCACTCGTATAATCTCAGCACGAGTCTACAATTAAGAGGCGAAAGGTTAAAGCCGAGTGGGCCTTAAATGTTGACGTAATGAGTTTTTGTTAAAAGGTAAACGATGATGATCTTGTCTGAGTAGTTCTACTTAAAGTGATGAAAATGTACTTTTAATTTAATTGATATTTTTTAATATATTGTTGAAATTATTATCTGCTCTTTCGACGTTTCTTTTATTTAATTTATTTCTAACATTCATTAATTTTATATTCTCCTATAGGCCTAATTTAAAATACATACACATTTAATTTACATAATACAAATTTGTAAGTTGACTAGTCGTTTAATAGTTTAGTTTTTTTAGAAACAAAAAAATATATATATATTTTGAAATTGAAACCAAGAGTAACACTTTTTTCTTACTTTTTCGACACTTTCATTTTTTATGGGGCCTTTAATTTTAAACAAACTGAAACAAAATCGTTAAAATTAATAAATTATCCGCTTAAGTTACGATTTCTTCACACATTTACAAACCTTATCTTAAGAATTTTAATTTCAGATAAAAGTTTTTTAGATGAAAAATGATAGGCTATTCATAGATTAGAGTTTATACTACTAAAGCGTGACCATTCTAAGAGTTTATTTCATTCTGTCCTCGATTTACTGATCCATATGAAAACTAATATAAAAATTTAATTTTAAATAATTTAAATTACTTAAAAAAATTCAATTGTGAGTAGGCAGTAGTCTATATTTTTAAAAGAAGAATGATATAAAGAATAGTACAAGGGAGCTTTTGAAAAAAATAATAAAAAAATAAGTCTGTAGTATTTTATGCTTTGTATTAGACGGAATGAAACGGTGCAGAAACAAACAGAAATCCACTTGAAAGGAACTTGTATATTTTGTTAGGTTTTACAAAGAAGAAACTGTTCGAAATTCATAGTTTACGATCCGCAGGGACTCATGCTCTGTAGTACACACAAGGGTTCTGTCTTTTATCCCCTCCGACTGTTTACTTCAATTAAAATGTAACTATAGATGTCTTCATCTATTTCGAATAATTGTGAAGTGAAATACTTAAGAAGTAACGTGTGCCAGCTCTTATAGTTTTCTCTACTTAAAATTATTGCCATTTGTAATTAGTAAAACTTACAGTTATGTTTTTTAATGTAGGTTTTTGTATTTTTGAATTGAATTATTCATTAAATGTCTTCAAATAAGTGTAAAATATAATTTTTTACATTGAAATTATCATGTATTAGATCTAATAATGGAAAAAAATAAGTAAATTGTCTCTTTTATAATAAGTTTTGCTTAATTATTTGCTAAATATTATTATATAGTTCTGTATCAGTTAAATTGTGTCTATATTAAACTCATTAAACATAAAATAACATTGGCCTATAACTGTGTGAGATCTAGATTTTTATACTTTAATAGACATAAATTTTTGGAACAAATTTTTAAAAAAATGCTTTGAATAAAACTCCAAAATTATCAGAATCCCCAATATTTTTGATCTAAAAAATATTATTACAATAAGCTGTTTTATGATGATACCAAAAAATAAAAAAAGGGTTATAATAAGAATCCAAATTAGATGTAAAAAAAGCAAAATATTGAAAAATACAGTAGGACGGATGTACCCTTTATAAGACGCATCCACTCGTGGTTCAAGTGGCAGTCAGCGATTTTATTGACGGTTTAGTTGGCCAAGACATGACAGGATCATGTGTCACCTTATTATATGATCTGTGGGACAAAGTGATTCACTCTGCTTTAACTGCGCTTTCTTAATAGAAAGATTGGAACTATATAAGTAATTTTGTGCTATCAGAACTATGTAATGAAGGATCGACTAGAGTATTTTTTTTAATAATTAATGCTTTTCCATCCTTTAATAATAACCATAATAGCTTTAATTTAGAATATTTCCTTGGAAAAATTAGATCTAATACATATTTCATGTCTGTTATGTTTAAATTAGGCTAAACACACGCCTAAATTTTAAGATTGACTCTTGTGATATATTTAAAAATGCTTGTAAAGCTTTAAAAAATTAATTTTAGCATTTTATGTTATATTTATTATTTAAATTTCTATAAAAATTACCGTCATAACCGTCTACGAGGTTAAATTAAAACGATCAATTTAATAAAGATCAATAAAATTTATTGTTGAATCAGGCTATAAAAATTTCAGCTTTTTTTTTTATTATGAAAGGGAATTTGATTGAAGTTTATATGTAATATTTAACTTCTTTTAAACTCACAGATTAATATAGAAGCTATCAAATGAGTGTTATGACATCGGATTTTCTATTTGTAGTATGCATAAATACTCTTTCAGCTCATTAACTCATTAACATGAATACTGCTTTGTAAAAAATACCATAAAGCTTAAACTAATAACTCATTCAATTGCACATTATTTTCGCGTAATTTAATTTTAAATATATAATTTGAAGGAGTCAAAATAGTAATCTATATTAATGCTTTTTTATATATAAATGACAATTTTGGAATAAAGAATATTTCGCCTAAATTGTACTTAATAAAGCAATTCAAATGTTAATATAATCCGTGTTAAATTACTGTGTAGTAAAATATTTATTTATTTTAACTTTTTAACGGAAATGAAAAGT
Source organism: Centruroides sculpturatus (assembly GCF_000671375.1). NCBI lineage: Eukaryota > Metazoa > Arthropoda > Arachnida > Scorpiones > Buthidae > Centruroides > Centruroides sculpturatus. The sequence goes on along the minus strand of NW_019384421.1, from coordinate 327,611 downwards.
TATAAAATAAATTCATAGAGACGTTTATGTATCGGTAAACGTTTTTCCAAGCTTGAAAGTAAGGTAATCTTTGTTTCTTTATCCCCATAAAGAAGTTATGACCGAACTTGAATGCTGTAAAAATAAACTAAAGTGAACATTTCAAGCAATCTTGATGTTTATTAAACTACATTTAAAGGTAATTTCATAAAATGATTGACGTTGCTAAATGGGTTTTTTTCCTTTGTTGAAAAAAAAACTAAGTTGGTTTTTCTTTCTGCTTGCTATTAACACTCTATTCAATGTTGTTCATTATACTTAATAAAAATAGATCATACAGGAATACTTTTAAACATTTCTCGCTATAACATTACAAAAATTATAATTGGCCTATAGAATTTAATAGTTAAATATATTTTTATTAAGATATAAATTTATGTATATAAATGCATTATAAATATGCTTTTTGTAGGTCTCATAATAAAAAAATACATTAAAATTTTTAAAATATGTATAAATTTTATAAGCTTATTTATATATTCTTTATCAAGTACATATTTTCTCTGATAGATAAATTTTTATATTTTTTACAAGAATATTTAAAAATAAATCAGTTTTTTTTTTTTTTTAATTTTGGCATTTTTCAGAAATGCCTAACAATATTCGAATTTTAATTTTTATTTCCTGTAAAATTCGTAATTCAACTCAATATATTTATTTGTTACAAAATTTTCTGTATTAAATCTATAAATTCTTGATCTTATATAAAATATAATTATATATAATCGAAAAAAATTAAGATTTATGTCCATTACTTAGAAAATATGTTAATATTAAGAGTATAAGTGGAAGAAGAATAAATACTGTATTGTATACTTAAATATTATACAGTTATTATTAAATACGAACTACTATTTAATCTCTGCAGCTTAAATATCTTAATAAAATAAATCCTATCCTAAATATCCTAAAATAAATCCTATGAGGTAAATATCTTAATAAAATAAATTATATGTATATACCTCATAGGATATTCAGGAAGAGAACTTTGAGTTTCATGTAAAATTATAATTTATAGCTTTAAAATATAAGTTATACTAAAATGTATTCGAAATTTAGGTCTTTTTAAAATCAATTAGTTTTATAAATTATATAATTACTTTCAATTTTATTTGCAAATAATTTTTTGATCCTTTTGGAAAGAGGGAATGGTTTTATAACATGTTTAAGCTAATTCTAAATAGGCTATATTCTTATAAAAGATTTTTAATTTTGTAGAAAGTGAATTAAATCTATTGCTTATATATCTAAATATTTCTTAAATAATTTTGCAAATAAGCCTATGTTTTACTCTAAAAATTAATTTAATTGTAAAATACAATTAGCTTTTTATTTAGATCTAACATAAATTTATATATGGATACAACTCTGTTTATATTCATAAAAACTTAATCTTAAGCTCATTTATTTTTGCTATTTTAATCGGATATTTTGCTAATATTTTACATTAAATTTATTTTTTATTGTAAAAAAATAATACGATTTAAATTAGACTTTCTTACGCCGAAAAAATATGCTTTCGGTTTACGAATATAAAATAACAAATACATAAACTTTATTTAAAAACTTGAAAAATAAATAAATGTTTTAGTTTCCTTATTCTAATTAAATCTGAAAATAGAATAATATTAAAAAATTGAATCATTAAAATAAGTTTAATCTAATAACAATAACTTTATGATCTTAAAAATTAAAGTTGTGTATTGAAATAGGCCTTTAGACTATTTATAAAAATAAATGAGCCAAAAAATTGTATTTGATTTAAAAAAAATAAATAAAAATAATCAATAATAGTGACTATTTTCATTTATTTTTATGAATAGCATAATTCTTCATTCGTGTCTAAAATATAATATGAGTCTTTTCACTATAATTATAAGTCATTATTAAGATAATTTAGGTTTGTAGGAATAGAATCAATTTTGATATAAAAACACGATTTTATACGTAAATTACGAAAAATTGATAATTATAACGAATAAGCTAACAATGTATTACATATAATATTTATTATTAATAGTCCAAGGAAAGATTTGTAAATAGTACTTGTTATAAAATATCAGTGAAATTATTTAAATGTTAAAATTAAACATGTTCTTATAACAAATAATAATTAAATTATAATACGAAGCCCTCCAAAAAAAAAAGGGATATACATTTTATCCTATAGTATTAGAACCCACATTTCTGGATAACAAACAAAATATTTTATAAATTCGTTCATAGGATTGAAATATTCGATCTAATATCAAGCTTCTGCTATTTTTTTCTGTTCTACTTGTTTTAAATGAATACATTAGAATGTATACTTTATGAGTTATTTAAAGTATAAATTTCTATATTCTTAAATTAATATCTTTATTTAAGAATTTAAATTAAGGTTTATGTAGAAACAAATATAAAATGATTTTTATTTTGTTTTAGGATAAGCGAGTATTGAATTGAAAACAATTTAAACTTTAATTTCTTTGAAAAATTAAAGTTCTTTATTTGTATTAGACTTATACAGTTGTAAATAACCTTACGATTTAACAGCAGAAATAAAGTTTATCAAATATATTTTATAATTAGGCCTATATAAAATTAAAACATAGTTTAATCTAACTTTAAATCAAGTTTTCACTATCAGACCTGCATTATTATATCGTTGACAAATCCTAATTCTGCCTTCAGGCCTACTTAAATTGTCAGCTTTACATGAATATTAAAGTATGAAACTAATTTAAATACTTGCAAATATATGATAATTATCTAACTGTATATTCATGAATAATATTAATATAAAAATAAAAATTTAGTAGTCGATATAAATGATGTTATAATAAAAACAAGTCGAAAATAGAAGTAAACTGAATTTTAAACATTCTGTAAGTAGATAAGAACATTTACAGAAAATAAAATGTAAAATATCTTATAAATTTAAGTAATTTAGTTTCAATTTTTATAAAATATAAATATTAATTTTAAATCAGATTATCATGGAAGATTCAAATCTAATGCAGTTTAGAGTTTTCCAAGATTAACTTATGATTTTTGTGAACAGCTCAAAATATAGTCTTAATTTTCCAAATTTTATTTTCTATAATTGGCCCATCGAGTGTTGCGCGATCCGACGATACATTGAATTTACCATTGAAAAAATCATGCTGTAGCCTTACAAAACTTAAAATTAGATTTAGTTTTAGGTAAAAAAAATTATTAAAGTTACATTACTAGATAAAATAATTAAAATACGTATTTTAAAATTCGTTCGAGAAAAATAATCGAGAGGGAAAAGTTATGAGTTGACTGAACTCATACAAAACATTTATTAAACTAAGAAAAAAATGACATTTCAAATGCACGAATTGCTTCATTAAATTATAAAGTTAATTATAATTTCTTAGATTTTTCATAATTCTCGTGGTAAAGATTTTTAAATTATTTCGTAAATAACTGTATAGTTTTAGTGGTATAGATTTTTTTTCATTCAAAACTTTATAGTAACTTATTTTGGAATCCTAAAATATTTTCAACAAGTTTCACAATCTTAAAATGCATGAACATGTACATAGAAACAATATTTATTAAGTTATATAGGTTAATAGATAATGAACGTATGTAAACTTATATCCAATTTTAAACTATATACAATAACTATCAAGATTGAATTATATTATTTCTAGTTAAATATATCTAAGAAAATATTTTTAAATTCTCGATTTAAAACGAAAGTTCTCTCTAAGATATTTCAATTATTTTTGGAAATATTCTTCCTTCATTATTTTACAATATTTTCAATATGGACAGTTCTACCTGTAATATCTTTAGTAACTTATATTATGCCCAATGTAAAATACTGCATTATGTTATAAGCAACATTTTTGTATAATTTATACTTATTTATTCACGCTTTAAATATAGGCCTAAGTTTACAGTATTTTTCCATGCTCGCAAGTCAGTAAGAAAATTATTGAAAATATTTAATATTAAAGGCTTAAAAAGAGTTTCAAATTGATTGTAAGAAGTTAAAAATCTGTAAAATAGAGTTAAATTTATTAGAAAACTAAATAAGGTTTTTTTATTAGAAGAACCTGCACATCTCGTTAATCTTAAAATGACAAGTAAATCATTTGCAATGTAAAAACTTAAAATTATAAAACCTAAAAAAGAAATCACTAAAATTAACGAAATAATTCATTTTAAATAAAATTTTACTTCGTTTTAATGCATTTGATAAGAATGATTTAAATGATTCTAATGTGTTAAATTTAAAAACATTTATTACTTATATCGAATATTAAGATAGGAGAATAATTATACTTTATAAAATATTTATTTATTGTACTAATTAGCGTGTTAATTTATTCGATTGATTATTTTTTTTAAAATTTAAAAAAACGACAAAATTGTCCTGAACATCTTTAACTTGAAGCAAGATTTTTATTCTTGTAAGTCCTCCATTCGAATTTAATGTTAAGATTAAAAATCTCAGAAAATAAATGTTTAATAAAAGAAAATTTGCAAGGATACTTCCATTTTTTTATTTTTTCAAATATCATATAGAATGTGATACTATTTGCCATTAACAATATACATTTTAATATTATAATCAACTACATATTTTCTTTTACTAAAAATCACACGAGTGCATTAGCTTGTTATATAAACAAATTTAAATATTTATTCTTAAAATGCTAAATTCGTAGCTCAAAATTATTACTTTTAAGTTGATTGAATCTTGCAGATTACTGTCCGAGAATACGGGTTTATTAAAGAACAAAACTTACAACATTGTTTGGATGAATAATTCACATATTATCACATGGATTAATTAACGCGAAACACTAGCATATTTTAGTCTATATGGCCAGCCATAATTATATATGGTTAAAAGTTTTCCAGTAATGATGGCTTCATCCGTATTGCTTGCAATGATATATAATGGGAGTCCTGAACGAATTCAAATTCAGATTTTCATAATAGAAGATAACTAATACTTTACAGCACAGTATATGATTCAAACTGTATTATTTATGGCTTTAAATTAGCACTAATATAAAAAGCTATGATTTAAGATCTGTATAATATAAATTGTTTATTAGAATATTTTAAAATTTTATTTCAGTTTAAATTCAAACGAAATATATTATACGTTATGAATTCTATTACTTTAATTATTATAACAATAAAATTTATATCGTGTCTAACTACTAAAATGTAGTATTGTATTATAGTTTACGTTTATAATTTAACAAACACATAAATTATTTCTATAACAAAAACTTTATTATCTAAGGTATAAATTCTATAACATTTAAACAGGATCTATTAAAATTTAGTTTTGATAATAGACCTGTAAGAAAATCTGTTTATTTTCTGTTTTTTATTTAGTCTTAATTTTCGATTACTTCTTTTAAAAGCGGAAAAATCTAATAATCTATTTAATGTTTTTTGGTATTGTTTACGAGAAATAATAAATTAATGAATATGATGCTAAATTCTCGATTTTATGTAAGGTAGATAGTTTTATAAGTAATATTTTATAGTGAAAACAAGTCAATATTTTAAAAATTATGGTTTGTTTTTAAACAGATCTAAATTATATTAAATTTAGATCTGTTCAAAAAAATATTTTATAGGAAATTCATTGTTAAATAACTTAATTAAAATTAAAATAAGACATTTCTAATAGTTCTCAAGCAATTTTTGATGTATTAGTTCTCATTTTGATAAATATTTTTATTTTAATTATTATGCAACTTTAAGGTTTGAAGAATTTTTATTTTGGGCAACGTTATCTAGAAAAATCAATATTATTCTCATTATATATTTATATGAAGGAAGCGCGAGGCCTTTCCATAGGCGAGGCCTAGATGACAATCTCAACCAATTTAGACTGGGAGTAACACTTGTCTTAAGAGAGACTGTGAGGGGATCTATTCCCACTTAAGATGGTCATGACTCCGAGTCTGAATTAAAAGCTAAGTCAATATTTGATATTTGTCGATAGAGGTTAAAGGTCGACACACGTTTCGACTCTTGATAGGCTACTTGTGATTAATCGTCAATGTTTCGAGTCGTGTATCTCAGACTGTTTTGCAAAAGCCTTGCTATCATTTGGTTTTATCTTATTATTTTCATTCGGCACTGATAAAAAAAATCAAAAAATATATACAATTATTATTTTAAAAAATAATTAAATGGCTATAGCATAATTTTCATTTTATGTAAAATTAATAAGTAAATACTTAATATTATTTCTAAAATTCAAAATTTTATTTAAGATTGAATTTTATTATATTTGGATATACGTAAATATAAACTCGAATTGTTTAAAATATTTTGTGAGGAAAGTATTATAAATAAATTAAAATTAAAATTTTAATTTTATATTATAATATATCAAAATTATAATTTTAATATATTTTTTAGATAATCAAAATATTTTTAATACATCCAACCGTTTTAATTTTATATACAGTATAGGCCTATATGAATATGACGTTAGGTATACTAATTCATTGAAAAATGTTGATTTTCAGGCCTACAGAAAATAAATCTTTATAAAATTCTTATGAAGGAAATAAACTTAAATATGGTGTTTAAATTAAAAGTTTTAGAAAATATTAAGTTTTCAGAATTTATTTTTCCATTTTTAATTTAAGGAATTCGTCTTTCAACGACAACTCAATGAAAAGAGTTGTCGTGGTCCTCATTTTGACATTTGAATTTAAAAAATATCAAGTTCTACGGATAAAATTTTCAGAAAAAACTCTTAAATAGGTTAAATAATATATCAAATTTTATTTAATATTTATGAATACGCAATTCGTTTACATTTAAAATTTTAAAATTTTTATAAGAATTTTTAAAGCGTGCTAAGTAAAATAATTATTGAGTATTTATTCATAATTCTTTTATTTTTTTAGAAATTTCTGAAGTGTTTTAAACTAGATATCAATTTCCTTTTATGAACAAGTATGAAATTTCTTACAATTTTTCATAAGTCTGCATTTTTTTTCTTTAAAATCTTTTAACTCTATCATTCAAATCTTCATTCGAAAATAATAAAATTATTTATATTAATAAAATTTTTAAAAAATATTTTGTAAATTAAAATTAAGAAAATAAGTTTACTAAAGTTCTACTTGTATAAAAAAGCGTAACACATGACTTTTATTCCATAGTTTTTGAGATACGAAAATTCTAGCAATAATTAAAATTGAACAAACTGACTTAAGCATTAAACATTTTAGTTTTAATATACATTTATGTATTTAAAAAACGAAGTTAGATTATTTATTTGTTATTGCTTTTACAGGACATTGAATAAATAATCGTTCGAAGTTTGTTACATATAAATATGCTTATTCAGCTTTATTATTTCTAAAAGGGAAAACTATAAGTTAAGGGGAAAAAAGACAACGTTACTTATATTTTTGTGTTATGTATATTAAAAAATTTATTCTAATTTTATTTTTATAACTGTATCATAATATAGATTTACAAATAATTTGTGAGAAATTTTTATATTAAATATTAATATTATAAATATTAAATATATTACATATTATATTGCATAAAACTCATTAATGATTAATATTTTTTACACTAATCATTAATGAGTCTTTATGCAATTTAAAATTTAAAATTTAATGCCATCTTGATTATATAAATTTAAAAATTTTAACATGAATTTTATTCATTTGAAATTTTATTTTTCAAATGAATAATTCTTTTTATATCGTGAAAAATATGGAAATTTTCTTCTTTTTATAATCGCCTATAACAGCAAGCTTTTAAAAATTATGTAAAAGGTTAATTTTTTAAAATATGGATAAAAACCTAAATATTTGCATAGTTGAAGGCTATAAAAAATAAATAAACATACTTTTAACAATAAGAAAAGCATAATTTATGAATAACTTTAATTGAATCTATATATTTTAATGTCCTGTGTATATGTCAATAGTTAAACTTATATCTATTGTAGACTATAATATGAATTTTAGGAATTTATATATTTAAGGATTAAGAAAACTTTATACACTTTTTATTATATTTTTCTTAAAATAAAGTTTATTGCTTTTAAACAATCAGAGTGCATTTTGAAACGATTTAAAATCACAAAAGTATTAATATTTTATAACATTATTGTTACAAAAATGAGTAAATTTAGATTTATTTTATATTAGTAGAAACATTTGTGTAAATGATAAAATATAGACATAGAGAGAAAAAAATATATATTTAAAAATAAGTAAAAACATCGTAAATTAAGTAAGCTTGTAACCTAAATTGCTCAATTCATTCTCAAATGCATAGAATTTCGTGATTTATAACTGATTTCAAACGTAATTATGTTGTTATTAAATGTGTAAATTTGTTATTTATACAATACATAAAACTTTTTAATTTTATGTTTTTGTATTGGGATGGCAATAGATATACATGGTATAGTATATCCATCTATAAATATTTCGCCATGTTTTTACATTTAAAAGCTGTATCCTTGTTATCGCTTGTGATTAATGATATTTTTTCATTATTAGTCTTAAGAGAAGTATAAAACTACTGCAAATTATTACTAGTTACAGGTGCATAAAGCCTACCGTATTGTAAAGACTGAAGAAACACATTTTATATATGTATAGCATTTTTTAGAGAATAATTACAAAAATTAGCAATATAGTGCCTAATTTCGTAATTTTGTATCTAAAAAATTTTACTTCATAATATTGAATTTAGCTTAAAATATTTTCTGTATTTATTCTGTTTCGAAGTTTATTAGTTGTAATCAAGCTATTATTTCTTGATTTAATTAAAAATTTCAATATATATTTATATATTTTAATGAGAATAGTTATATTTATTCATGTTTTAGACATAAAATTTAAAAAATTCTATCTACATTAACTCTTCTCGTTTCATTTCAGCTTCTTTTGATAATTTGAAATTTATTTTTAATAAGCTTTGTATTTTAAAAATATATTTGTAAAATTGTTTATTTAACAAATGTTAATATTCATTTTTAGCTTTTTAGAAAAACATTTTATTTGACAAACTTGACGAAAACTCGAGTTTCGCAAGATTACAAAATTCAATTTGTTCAATTTTGCAAAAATGTTTATTTGAAAATCATTAATAGAAAGTTAAAACTACTTTCATTATTTTATATCTGAGAGCGATGTTGTTACAATATAATCCCTGAGGTATTTATCTAGCAATAAATTATTTTAGAATGAATGAAGTCTCTTTTCCTTGATCAAAGTCCGTAAATTTCAATTTATATTCATTCATAAGACTATCTTTAAATAAAGATTTTTCTATTTTTTAACGTAGTTATTTTTAAACAAATTAATTTAATAGTTTGTCTTTAATACAATTACAAATTTTATAAGATTCTGTTGAATATATGAATGAATTCGAGAGGTTTCTATACGAAAGCGTGAATGAATATAATTTATGATATAAAATTGCTTTAAAATAATATGTATATTTAAGCTATATATAAGCATAAACGAGGAAAAATATTCCATTTTGTAATAATTTTTGTAAATGATCGACTCATCATTTCTATATTCTTCCTTACGATATGTTTAGACATTAAACTCAGGCCATTGTAAAAGGCTTACTTAAACTAAATTATATATCATTTGAATTAAATAAAATTTGATAAAATTTTTACTAGATTTTAATAAAATGAAGCTGAATTATTTAATCAAAATCATCACCAGTAAACTAATAATTAACTAGCAAAATTTTATTCAAACGTTCTGATAAAGCAACGCTTAGCCTATTCAAATTAGAAACAGCTCTCTTTTAATCTTCTATTTTGTGAATTTGATAAAGAAATTTATAATCCATCATTAAATATGACTGATATTTAATAACAAGTTTATTTTTAAATAATTCTTTTTTGCAAAATATATTTGTTTCTCTTGTTAGGCCTAGTAAATTGAGTTTTATTAAAATTCGTCATTTAATTATTTAAAATAAAAATCAATTTATCAATTTAGCGATGAATTGCTTCAGAAATATTCTATTTGTTTGATTCAATGAATTATATAATATTTATTCATTGATAAATATAATTAATAGGGTTCTAAATGATTAAATTCCAAAGTATTGTAATTGATTGTAGAATGAGACTTTAAAAAATTGTTTATTAAGATTATTTTCAAAAACTTACAGATTTTTTACAGTAAATGAATACGAATTTAGAAGGTTGTTTCGTATGCGCATTATTAAACAAATCAATCTGGTAGATTTTCTTTTTTGCAAAAGACGGTTGCGTAAGAAGATCCGGGTTCACTCCTTTATGGAATTTGCTACATTCTATGTATTAAACTATCCTAATTAAGACAAATATAAATATTTTTAAATTATATTAAAATTTTAATTATTTTAAAACTCTAAATCGTTTTTATATATGATTTAAGTTATATTTCGTTTTGTTTATAGGGATATTAAATGCAAATTTTTGAGAGATGTTAAATTTCCAATAATTTCAAAAATAATTTTTTGAGGAATTTTTATGTATTTTTTTAAGTTTATGCTATAATGATTTCTTCATAGGCCTATCCTTTCTTTTAAGCAGAAAATAATTTTAATAATTTTTCTTATTCATTCAAACTAACTTTTATTTCGCTATTATTTTATAATTTACTATTATAAAATGTATTAAATATTTTCGAAATAAAATTATTTTTATATTTTTTTTATGTATTAAGTAATTTTGCTTCCTTAGTTCTTACTACATTATATAAAGCACACGTATCCTATATAATTACAAAGAAAAAGTAATGCTTTCGGAAATTTTTGTTGTATGAATATATTACAAAAATTAAAAATATGCATAATTTATTACAAATTTTAAAATATTATTTTTATCTTTTACAGAAACGACTTGCCAACTTTCTGTATCGCAACCTCGCAATAACAGTATCAATTCTACAAGTTGTCGATCAGATTCGGGTCAAACTCGACAGAGAACAAGGAGAAAACCTCGTGTCTTGTTTTCACAAGCTCAGGTATACGAATTAGAAAGACGATTTAAACAGCAACGTTATCTTTCGGCACCAGAAAGAGATCAACTGGCAAATATGCTGAAACTTACATCCACCCAAGTCAAAATTTGGTTTCAGAATCGCCGTTATAAATGCAAAAGACAAAGGCAAGACAAAACTTTAGAGTTAACTGCAGCTAACATCCACTCGCCGAGACGAGTAGCTGTGCCTGTTTTAGTTAGAGACGGGAAACCGTGTCCACCTTCTTATAGCGCTTCTGCACCCGCTTATAACGTCGGAGGAGGTTACGTACCACAAGGTGCACCTACAGCAGGTTACACACCCGTTTCTACATACGGAACAGGTATGCAACAAACTAACGGAGGATACGGTAACGTGCAACCTCAAGTCCAGCAACTCCACACAGCGCAGAGTCTTCAAGCATGGTGAAGAAATCGTGGCATTATTTGGTGAAAAATTACTAAAAAAAACAGTATTTTTTTGTTTTTAAAAAATGGAATATATAGCATTTTTATTTAACTCACTGTACATGTTAGTCTCCTACGCTGCTGGAGATATAAGAATTGTGTATATACGGCAATAAAAAATTGGTTAAAAAATACACTTAACTGTCTGGAACAGTTCGCGTTTATTTTTGTTTTTTTTAATTCGATTTAATCACATAAAATGCGATATTAATAGTAAAAAGATTTAATGTTTTAAAATTAAACTAAGTCCTGTTATGTAATTGAAGACAATCCCCAGTTAAGACCTTGGATAACTTCCAAAATGTTAAAGTGATCGTGGTTAAGTTGGTTAAAATGAATGAAACATGATATATTATTTTCTTTAAACAGTCAATTAAACGGCCTAGCTTCAATATATATATATATATATAATATATATACAATTATATGCATATAGGCCTATATTTATATAGTAAAACCGACGAAACTAATTTGTTATTTTATGAATATGAAGAAATTATTTCTGTTTAAATTATCAATAATTTAATTACATAATAAAATAATTTGCATAATTATAAATAGTTTAAGTTAATTATTAGAACTGAAAATAATTAATTTTTTTTAATAATTAAGTAATAATATTTATATTTTGTGATGTTAAATACATGTTTTAAAATATATATAAATAAATAAATAAAATTTAATAATAAATTTATTTCCGAAAATATAAAATTTAATTTTTTTGTAATATAAAACAAAAAATATTTTTTCAAAAGTTTGGAATTTTTTAAATGAAAAAAAAACAATAAAAAATACTTAAATTATCAGATATATTTTCTTGTTTATTAATTCAATATAATTTTGTTAGACATGTTTTAATATCAATATATTAAAATTAATTACATAAAAATTGTAGAATTNTTTTTTTTTTTTTTTAATAAGTAATAAATCTTTTTGTCTGTTTAAAAATTATTATTTTGAATTATCTTCACGCTTTATTTTAGATTATTTTATTTATTAAGGATTTATAAGAATACAATTTTTTTAAAATGGGTATTGAATGTTAAATATTAAGCATGCGATTAATAATATTAAAAAAAATTAAAGAAATGAATAAAAGACAGTGACAAATTTTATTTCTTTAGTCGATTTTACTTCTTCTCTTATACAGTACTGTACAGTACAGTACATAGTGAAGTCGAACGGGACGACCCTAGCCCAGAATCGCACGCTCTCTCCGGGTCACGTGACTTGTGCTCCTTTCCCACAGTCACTTGACTTTTATCTGTCCAATATGTCTGCATTTGAGCGATGTGCCTGTTGCTTTTAATTTTACGATATATCCCCAATTTTTATAGGTTACAGTTTGAGGGATTTACGTCCGTGCTGGAACATCTCTCACTTTTTTTTTCTTTACTTTTTTTTTTTAATCTGAAAAAGTAAAGAATTTCTAACTATAAAATTAACGGTTTTGAGTTCATCGTACCTTATGCTCGATAATAATACATTTAACTGAATTCTATTTTCATAATAAAAAAATAATAATAAAAGAAGAATCGTTTAAAATAAACTTATTTAATAAATTGTCTCAAATTTTGATTTTATTGGATAACTTATTTAACGGTTGATCTGGTTAAATGTTTGATACAATCAACTTGGCATTAAATTAACAAAATTCCTGTTTTAAAACAATGAAGTGCAACCTTAAAAATGTGATTTTTAAGCAAGTTATTCGACTTAGAAGAATTAATTTATCGTGGATTTATAAGGTGCTATATAATAAATAATAATAATAATTAATGAAATAAATGTTTATTGTAATCGAAATGGTTTAGAAAAAGTAAATATTAACAATGTGTAAAAACAATTGTGAATTGTAGTGTCACAGTGGTCCTTTGTTGAAGATAATCGACTGCCAGACTCAGGACTGAGCACGTCGATACTCGACTCCACTTATTAAACAACGTCTTCGACTTTAAGTAACAATATTTAATACACAGTCCACATATATTTATAATCGAACACAAAAAATGCACACCAGACCTTCTGTTTCTTTGTATAAAGGTGAATGCACTCTATAGGTCTACTATATTGTATATCTAACAATAGTAGGCTTTAGTTTTTATTCAATAAAATGCTTTATGTTTTAACTTGTATCGTGACTTCCACCGTTTAAATTTAAGAATTGCAAATTTTTAGAATTACATTAAAAATTACTTTAAATTGAATTAGTTTGAATGGTTAAAATGTTTAAATAGATAAATAATTTAATTAATTTTTTTAAAATTAAATTTGATTTTGTAGAAGAAATTTATTAGATAATATAAAATTAATGTAATTCTTAATTTTGCATAATCAAATTACCAACTTTAAAAGAGAATTTTGTACATATTTTAGAGATTTTTTTTTAAATTTAAAAATGACAAAAAAAACATAGAAAATTACATAGAAAAAATATAAAATATTATTTAAAAATCAAATTTTTATCATATATTAAATATTATTAAAATTATAAGCATATAATATTTTTCATTTTAAATTACATTTAATCATGCTAATTAAGAATCTTAATAAATTCATAAAGTTATTGAATCAAACTCAAATATTAAACCGAAAAGTATGATTTAAAACCTTCACATTATGATATAAAACTCGAATATGGCGGGGTTTTGTAAATTAAACTGTTAATAGGTTTACAGAAATTCAATCGTCATATCAGAAGTCAAAAAATAACACAAAGGGCCATAGGGCCATAGTTATATGCCATCAGATATATACAATGCGAAAGGCAATGATAGCATAGAAAATAAGATCGGCAAATGATGTACAGTCTAATGTTTCGTTCTCTAAATCAACTTACTGATTACTGACGATAGTAAACATACTGATTAGTAAATAATTCACCCACGCAGTGTGTGGTCTCTTCAAAAATTGACCACCCCTCTAAATTTAGATTTGCTGCTAATTGTTATGTCACGTGTACACAACAGGTGCTTTTTTTTTATTAAAAAAAATACTGTATAAGTTACAGGTTTTGATAAACGTTGATTTATGTTAGATTAGATGGCTAATTGTAACAAGTGTCAGAATTATTTTTGATAAGGATGATTGAAATTAGGCATAAGGCCCGATTTAATCTTATCTCTACAGCTGAATTTTTGGACTTTTCTGGTATAAAATTGATATAGATTATGTTTGAAATCTTAAAATTGACTTAAATTTATAAAATCTATAACTTTAGATTGTTTATAATAGAAAATGAATTTTGTATGCAAGAAAAAGTAAAAATTAGATTGTACTAAGATCTAAAATTATTTTTTAAAAACAAATTCTTTATTAAAAACACTAATTTTTAAATCTAAAAAAAAATATAGACTAAACACATACTTTTTTTTTCAAATGAGAGGAGCAACTTTTATCAATTTTTGTTTAATATAAAAAAGAAAATTTATCTAAAAATGCTCTTTTCCGTTATAACATATGGTGGGAACTACAAATTAATGTACAGATTGTCGTATAGGCTTTTGATACTAATCAAACAAAGCAATTTGCCTCCCCTATTTGTCATACGATTTCCTACCACACTTTGTAGAGATCTTTGTTTAAGTTCGGTTTAAATATCCCTTTAGTCGATCCGGAAGATGATGAATGAGCTGTGGATTATATTACGTTTCCTACTGCATGAGCATTCTTTGAACGAATATATTATCTTATAGAGATACCCAAATTTCCATTTTGAAATAAGTTACTATCTTTATAAAAGTCATGTTTTATCGTGTTCTTTAAGTTCAAAAATTTATACATTAAGTATATACTATATATAGTCTATATAATATTAATAAATTATGATAACGATCAACTTAATATTTTTCTGCATTTTGCACCTTCTTAAAATCAATTTACGCTTATTTTTCTACAATTTTATGTCATAGATCACTAAATTAAACTTGCATTTATATAATTTTTCATTTAACACCTCTTCAATCCCCAAAGAACGATGCTAAATAGTGATTACACGAAAAAATTATTCGTATAAATTTATCATATTTTGCATGTAAAAAATTTAATTTTAAACATGCAAATGTGTATATAAAGATCACATTCTCTTTAAAAGATTTATGAATTTTTACTTCATTGCCCTATCCTTTCATTTCTTCACGCCTGCAACATGTAAACATGTTATTAATGATTAGAACTGAATGATCAATTCCCTTTACTGCTTAACAGAGAGATGTAAACGACTTGGCACCTGCAACCGTCTTTAAACATCTGTCTGTTCCATACTCACAGACATGTTTAGATATAGATACTGGTCACTCATTGAAACCAGGATGTACTATTTCAAACATTACAGGATGTTTGTATAGAACTTTTCTAAGATCTTACTGATTGATTTTTATGTTACTCGAAAATCTATAGGCTATTATAGGTGAATGTAACTTCCTACATTGAAATTTATAAGGTAGGTCTCTATTCGTGCAAATATTTATACATTCTGTTTGGAAATTTTGCCATTAGATCAAACATGACTTATTCAATTAAGAAACAAGTTTGTTAATTCCGTGATACGTTAACCAGAACTTTTCTGATACAGTTGAATTGCATTTGCATTCTTTACCGATCTTGAAGCGTAGATCTGATGCGGATGGGAGAGCATTTCTTTCCAATTATTCGTGGATTTAGAGCCATAAATTTACATTTTCACTATACATTTTCAGTTTTTTTAATTATTTTATTAAATAAAAACGTAACTTACATATACAGTATACAGAGATATAAATCTAATACAAGCTATTTTCGAAAACAATAGTTTGCTTTACATAAATTTCTGTGCATTTTCTCAAAAATTACAAGATTCTAAGCTTAAGACTAAAATTCTTCATTCAAGTCTTAATAAAAATAAATTAATTAATTAATTTTTTATCATTAAAATAAGTAAATTAAACTTTAGTAAAATAACAAATTTTCTAATTTTTTCAACTCATCTGTTGATTCGAATTTAACATTATAGGATACATTATCAGCAACACGAAATAAATTCTGTTAAACAGGTTATCTGTAACACTTCGCAGACTTCGGGCGAGTGTGTGAGTGGCAAACTGTCTTGATCATGAACAGTTGCAGCTTATCATGGAAACCATTGAGAACACATTACCTCCGCACTGACATAGTGCCATTTATCAAACTTCATTTTCAGTTACATTCGTTGAATGAATATATGTAACCAGATATATTGAAAGATTGTAATATTTATTTTAATAAATAAACTAAAATTGTATATCCGGAGATCCTAAAATAATCTCATATTGCACCGGGTTTGGAATTTGTTCCAAATGTTCTTGGAACTAATCCAAAATAAACAATAAAACTTAAAATAATTATTGGGCATTATTTATTTTTATCTTATTATGTTCCAAATTGGACCATAAAAGTCCCAAGAATTGTTTTAATATCATAAATCAAGATTATGTTTTAAAAATCATTTTTAAAAGGATTCAAAAATCTTCAATTAAACTTAAGCATAAATACACTAAAAATATTTTAAATCTTTGAAAATTGAGTAAAATTAATATATAAGATAAGATAAATACATAACATATTTTCATATGCAATTTTCAATTTTAATTTTAAAATAATTATTTCACACATTGAAATTTAAAATGCTCCACTAGATCAGTTGATCCGCAACATCCATTTCTGTTGCAGTGAAGCCAACCAATAGGAAATGCAGTATTTTCTCGTAGTAGTTCAACAGTGGATGACTGTCACCGTACGATAGAATGGTTATCTGGAAAAAAAAATCGGAATCAAGTTAAAAACATGCGATTTTTGTCGTCTAGGCGCCATTAGCCATCATTTCAAACAACAACTTCGTTGTAAAAGCTTTCTTCTTATTTAAAAAAAAATTGTTTATTTGCACTACTTTCAAACCATCCGCTAAGTAGGGAAAGAAAGAAAACCAACCTTAAGAAAGCAGTAGGACAAACTACTTATATGTGAAAACTATGCTGTCTAGTGCTAAAACTAACTACAATTATGTTAAAAGATATCTGTCACGTTAATTCCACAAGACAAAATGTCAGTAAAATATATAGAAGAGAAGAAAAATGTTGATAGTAAATCATCTAAAGATGGATTTCAAATAGTCTCTTTGTTCTTATTTTGAAAAATTTATTTTGCAACAATTTGTAAAACTTCAATTTTTACTGAAATCTTTCTCTGTAATCTAAAAATATCTACTTATTCAATTAAATATATTTTATAAATATTTTTCTGATAAGGATTTTGCTTATTTAACTTCAAAATTTAAATATTTTAATTAAAAAATAGCAAAATTTAATACTAATTATTAATAAATAGAGCAACAATTAAATAAATTCAAAAAACGCATTGAAAGTAATATTATAATTAAGTTATTTCAAATTTAAATAAAATGTTAGATGAAATCTTATGACGAATAATAATTCTTTTTTCTAATTGAGATTTTTAAATTTAAATCAAATCAATACCTTTTAATCTATTAAACATTATATTTTAAGAAATGTTTTGTCTGATTTATGCAATAAATTTTGGGTATAATTATTATTTAAAATTACAGACATAATTATAATTTTATTAAATTTCAATAAAGTTTTCTACTAAAAATATTCAAATTTTTAAAATATAAATTCCAATTTCTTCAAGAATAATTTATAACATTTTATTTTTAGTTCAATTCTTCAAAATTAATAGGAGAATTTGTTTGTTGTTTTAATTAGAACTCATTTAATAAATTTATAACGAAATATATAATTAAATAAAATTTAATAATAATAATAATTAAGAAATTAAACATTAAATATGTTTAAACATTTTCGTACTTAATTGTGCATTTTTTTTAAATTTAAAATTAACTCGATTATAAAACTTTAATTATAATCATTAAAAATATCAATTAGTTTTCTTTTAAATTAATTTTTTAATATAATTTGCGTTTTTTCCGACTTAAAACACGAAACATTCTTAAGGCACTCGAATAATTATATATATAAAACAATAATTATGCACTTAATTAAGCAAGACAATTGTCAAAAAGTGAACCTTTCATCAACAATTTCTCCTTAAATACTTACAGAATTTAGTTATTTAATAGTTCATTGTCAATTACTAATAATAGCAAAGAGAAAATCGATATTCACAGTAACTATAAAGAGGCGAACAATGTCGACAGGTTAATTTTGCAGAGACTAAACAGTGCATTATACAATAAACATCAATACAACCGACCCACTGTAAAGGGTCGGTCGAGATAAAAATCTCAAACCTGATTTCAGGTTACAGTAAAGTAATTTAAGAAGGACCGACGTCACTCTGTCCACGTGTCTTGCCTGACGCTCCTGTCACAGTTAGGAATCCACTTAAGTTCAGACACGTGATCTCCTTACTGAATTTCCTTATTATTTACGTTGCCTTAATTGTCCTTTGGATGGATATTAAAGGATTTGTTCCGATTAGATATCGGTATTAGTCAGTGAAGTTATTTTTAGGAATGAATGCATAACTTCTACATATATACTTATTTAGTTTTATAAAGAAAGCTTAAAAATTTAAAACCCTATAAAAAGTAGACAGACTTCCAGCCGCCATTAATAATGTTCCTTTGTTGTTAAGTTCCACATAGGGGACAAAATGTAGTCATCTGCGGTATGTAACTTCTGACGTCACGACATCCTGGTCGCAAAAATTGACGATAATATCATTTATGAAATATTTCATTCCGGATTTTTAACTTGATCTCACCATTTTTTAATGATTTATATTGATTTTTAATGCGAGCCGATACTTTTCTAATAGTTTTTCTAAGTAAAACTCATGCTAAAAATTTTGCAAACATCAAAAACTAATAGAGGAATTCATTTTAATTGATAATAAAGCACCGTTTCATACTCGTTTTAGAAACCTGTATTTATTTTAATAATTTTAGCGTAGGTTTACACTAAAAATATAACTTTCTTTTAATATAACTCTTGTTCATTATGTCTTTCAAATTCATAAATTTATAATTGTTACTATAAGTTTATATTTAGGTTAGAATTGCGTGTTCTAAATTAAGAATTTAGATTTTTATAGAAAAATTCTACAAAATTTAATTCTCTCTCTCAAAATTATATACTTAAAATTAATTAATTAAAAACTGTGTAGATTTTTAATAAATTTTATTCAGTTATACTTTCTTTAAACTTAGTTTAATTCGTTATAAGAAACTAAACTAAACATAAGCTTATAACTGGCTAGTTGATTAATTTTGCATTTGACTAGTACCTATAATGTTAATTTACCTGAATAAATTATACCACAAAAATCGTTAGAAGAGTTCCCACGTGACTAAGAGACTCAACTCATAAAACAAATAACCACATTGGAGAGAGCTTCAGAAGAGAAAAGTAGAGGAAAAAGTGAGACAGAAAAAATGTGGACAACTATGACGGAATGAGAAATTCCACATGGCCACCAGAGAATGCATAGTTATCTATTGTTTGTCTATGTTTTGTCGCTGTCCCAGAAGTCATTGCTGACTGGCGCCGTGATACTCCCTTTCTATCTGAACACGTGGCTCGTGCTGCTAGCAGGGTGGTCGCTGTGACAAACTAGGTTCTACCCCATGCAGTCCCTCTATCAGATAATCCTTTTGAACGCGTCAAGTTTGTATAATTCAAATAGAAATTATCCCTAAGCTGAGTTAAGCTCATCTTTCACCTTCGAATTAAGATCATATATTTGTGTCGTAAAAGGAAAATTTTCTACGAAATGAATCCTTATATCCTAAAGATTTTTTAATCATTATACAGTAATAAGAAATCTTGACATCTTCCTAGCGTAACATTAAAATTAGAATTACACGAGCCGAATTTCTTTGCACTTTAATAGTACTATACATAAAGAAATTAAATCTAACAAGGATTTTATAAACTAAAATATCCTATTTTTGGTAAAGCTCTATTTGCAAACCATCCTTGAGACTATAAAAATAAAGCAATCGATAGCTGGACCTCCTATATTCGGTTTGTCGATAAACGAACCAGATGGGGAAAAAGTGAGCCATTCGGTCTTATCTGCTGTTTACACAATCCCACGATTAAAACTCTTTTTCCCACAATACATATAGAGAAAGGCAAATGAATTAAAATACATATGTAGCCGGTGAAAATTGTCAATATATAAAGAAGGAATCGTAGATCAAAGTAAAAACCGACTAGTGATAGCTTACTGTAAAGTTTATGTCGGCTAAGAAAAATCATTCGTTGAAAGATAAGTATTAATATACCAAATGCATTTCTTCAATGAACAGTAGCTACTCCGGTCAAAGGTCACGGCAAATTGGTCACGTGATCGACAGTGATATAAACTTTTAAAATTCGGTGACACCGTTTAGTAATCGCAGACTTGTAAAGTGATATACGGTTAATTTCTGATTATCCTATAAACTTAATGTATATATAAAAACCGATTCGATGTTCGTGTTAAAGGCTTTTTTTTTTTTAAATAATTACTTAAAATTAAAATTACGAAATCTTAATGTTATAAGAGAAATTTATTTTAAATAAACTATGTTTAAAAATGTGCAATAAAATATAGATTTAGTAACCTACAGCTTAAGTAACAAAGTAAAAATAATAATTTGAATAAGTAACATTCTTGTTAAATTATTTAATTAAAATAATTTTATTTGTAAGTAAAAATTAATAGTAAATTCTAAACCTTGCATAGAATAATAAGATAATCAAAGAGTGATTTGATATCTTAAGAAGTTATAAGCATACTTTAATCAAAATATATTAAGATTTATTCGATCGCTAAAGAAAACATCGATACGAATTTATTTATCTTAATTTGTTTCTAAAGTTCGATATTTTTTTCGGTTATATTTTATATGAATATCTCATATCTGTTAAGTTATAAACTATAACATTTTGATCAGAACCGAAAAATTTTATTATTATAATTTATTTACAGTAATTTAAAATACGAAATATATCTAACCTATAGAATTATCCTATAACTAATATTATAAATAAAAATATAACATTCAGTACGTAGATTTATCGATAAAGTGACTAATGATCAGTAGAATTAAATAATAGGTTTGCTTATCGCTCTATTTCTTAAGATTTTGTCAAACAGCGAATTTATAATTAATCATTTCTTAAAGTTTACAATCATTATCAAATAATTGGAAATAATAAATAACAATTTGTAAGTAAAATTTTAAAAAATATTTAATTTTTTTTAATTATAACGACCATTTCATGACAGAGAACCCTTAAATGTTGTTGCATTTAAGATAATTAGACTTCACACAATACAATCTACGTACAGATTGTAGTGTTAATGTATTGTATAGATCTTAAGTATGAAATTTCTTTTATTTTCATAAATTTAAGTTTTAGATTAAACGAAAATAAAATATTTTATATTATTATAATTAAAATCTTTAAAATAAATGATTATATTGTGTAAAAAAATAATTTTAATATATTAAACATATATTTTATACTCTATACAAACATAGAGTTGATTCTTGATTGTTTAACGATACATCAATTTTCATTTTCTCTTTTTCTTAATACAATCAAACTTCCAAACAATGACTAGTGACGAAAAAAATAAAAATGGCTGTTGCTTAGAAGTTATTTTGCATTCATTTCTATTAAAAAGAACTAAAATCCTGAAAAAATGGCCGCTGTTTAGAGAGGTTCGATTGTATCTATATACAATATTTTCAATATGCCCAGTTAATTGATATTATTAAAAGCTGAATATATCCTATATATATTTAAAGAAGATAATAAATAAAAATTAATGGTTTACTAAAAATATATTTTATGTGTGTAAAAAGTTAAGCTAATAAATTAACTAGTAAAATTTACCTAAAATTAAACTAAATATTTTGAGAATGATAAAAATTAATTCCATTTCTAAAGATTTCTGTAATTTATAAATTAAAAAATTAAATTACAGTTGACCACCTATAACACTGTTGATAATTCCGTTTTAAATGAATTCCATGTTGTACGAGTCATTTAGATTTTACAAATACGTGAGCCATTTACAGCCCAGCACAGGTATTTGTAAAATCTAAGCGACTAGTACAACATGGAATTCATATAAAACGGAATTATCAACAGTGTTATAGGGGGGTCGACTGTATCTTAAAATATATATATTTTACTGAGTATTATTATTTGTTTTAAATGACTGAACGTTAATTTAGATTAAAATTTAACGAATTATCATATTAAAGTAAAATTTAAGAAAATTCTTGCTTTCCTCCAATTATTCATTTTTTAGTGTTTAAATAGACCTATGTCAACAAAAAATTTATTCTGTATAAAATATTTTATAGGTATTTATTTATAAATATTTCGAATTGACAATAAAAACTATTCTGATGTAAAAAAGAAAAAAATCAAGTTTTAAGTGTATTTTCCGATAACCCATGTATAAAAAAGAAAACTGAAAAAGCTGCTTAAAAAAGTGACTTTTGGTTCAGAGGTTGATGAAAAAAATTAAAGCTACTTTACAGTGAAATTTTTTGCTCTCTTTCTCTCTTTCTTTCTATCCGTTTAAAGAATATACTAAATATATCAGAAGTATATTGCTATTTTCTCTATTTGTAATAATTATCATCGATGTTAAAGCAACGCACCGTTTTTACTACTTCATTTGACTACTGCTATAAGTCACAGGTATAGAAAATTACGGTATAAGATTATATTTTGATTACCTTCAAAACAACATTTAACTGTAAACCTACTTAAAATTATATAATTAATACTATTTAAATTAAACTGAAATAGTTAAAATGAAGTTTATTTACTAAATTCGAAAGNAATTATTGAATTTAAAAACATTTGATAGAATTTTTTTTAACCTGAAGATGATCTTTTAATAAGACCAAAAACATTTGTTGTTTTAACTTTTTTATTTATTTATTTTTATTTTTAAACTTTTTCCACCCTGTGAGCACTAAGACTACTGTCTAGCCAATTGAAATGTTGCTGACTGTATTACAGTAATTAAGTTTAAAAAAGTATTTTGTGACAACTAATTATTTCAAAGATTATTATTTTAATTGCAAATTATATTTTTTCAGAATCAATTAGATCTTTCTCATAATCATAAAATGAGTCTTATCGAAGGAGATTTAAAAAGCCCGGAAGCCATCATGAACTGCACGCTAGCCGCTAAAGCACTTCAGAATGCTATGAATGCCCAGATTCATCCAAGTACGTTAACTTTTGTTTAAATTTTATAATTAATTAGTAAACTTTTTATGCCATTTTATTAAACAATTCTATTAAAATTATTTCTTATTTCTTCATTATGTCTTGATCATCAGGTTTGACAAAAATGGCAGCATATCAAGAACAGCGAAAACTTTTCGTAAAACTGTGTACGAAATTCTCGACTAAAATTAAAAGTCATTTGGTTAATTTGTTTAATCATTTGGTAAGTTTTTAATCTTGTTTTAGTGTTAATTAAGTTTATAGGAAATGCAAATTCTAATTTAAACGAGAAGAGACTTTTAAAATCCATTATATATTGCTGTTTTGTATTTTTATTTGGTTATAACCTAACCTTGCTTTGTTTTTATCTTTAAATTTTGGTTACAACCTATTAGGTTAGTAAATTTGATTGGCTAATTTAATAATGAAATGCAAATGTTTGCTATTGAATTTGGTAATTTATTTATTTATAGACATAAATTCAAGTTTTAAAAGTATGGAAAATATGTAGCCTAGATCGGAGGTATTCTCAGAGTCGTTTCTAATCAGAAGGCTTATCCCGTTTCAAAGGGATTTTATAAGATCGCGCGTAGTATAGAAGGTTGATTAACTTTATATATCATGTGCAAAAAATATACATTATTGTATCCAGATAGATTGTTTTTATTTAAAAAAATGGATAGAAAACAATTTTCATAACTTAAAATTTGTAACTTTAAACTTAAATTTACGTCATTTTTTATTTTTTCAAGTCATATTAGAAGTTTCAAAAGGCCGCGTGATGCCTGAATGCCGCAGATTCACCATTCCCGACTTACAAGTGAAAATTTAATCATGGTTTAATTTAAATATCCGATTTATACAAATTGAAATAAATTTAAAGATAATCTTATTTACATTTACATTTACATTTCCTTTCTCGTATCCTATTAAATTACGCGGGATTAAAATAGAATTCGCAATTCTTACGCTTACACGTGTCTAGATTCTTGAGTTTTAAGTTATTGTTCCGCACGAAAATTTAAATTCGTTCAGAAATAAATTCAAGATAAATAAAGTTTTAAGTTTTACACTTATAAGCTATTAAGATATAGGGATGTATAGGGAATAAATTGTTTTTTAGTCATTTATGTTGGAAAATTTTTCCTCTTATAAAAATCCTTTATCTCACAAAGATTCTACGTTTTAAAAAACTCTCTCTGCCCTACGACATCAAAAAAGCACGTTCTACATTTTTCTTAAATATCAATTATTTAACAGCTTTTCTTTAAACTTTTACAAATAATAATTACAAAAACAGTAAAACTACAATAATACTACAGTAATTAATGAATTGTTACAGAAAAAAACAGAATATACGCATAAATATAATACATATTTAATTATTCTATTAACTATTTCCTACTGCATTATTTTTTACATTATTTAATGTGTTATGAGCTTAGGGTTATGACAAATTTAATCGTCTCTTTCTTCAAGCTTACTCATTATTTATACATTTTAATTTTATAATTATTATTTTATGAATTTAAGAAAATTATTAGAAAAAATTTGTTGTCGGCTTTATAAACTTTAATTTTTTAAACTTAAATCAATAGTAATAACTTGAAAATTAACGTACAGGCTTATATGTTAGCAATTATTTGTAATTCGTAATTAATCTTTCTTTTTCCTTTTTGTAAATGCATTAATCTGTAAAAAAACGAGAAGAAAAAATAATTAATTAAGAAACAATAAACTTGTAATTTTGAAATTGAATAAGTGAGATACAATTTCATAATTTTACATTACAAGACTAAGGAAATTTTATAATTTTCTTGAAGAATTCTTGTTTGAATTTCAAAACCTCATTAAAAATTAATTTTAAAAAATCTTTAAAGTAGATATAAATCGAATTCATTTGAATAGGAAATTAGAAGAATTTTAAGAAAAATTATTTGTTTTATATTTATAAATCATAAGCACAATCTTTTGGAAAAATAACTGTCTGTCTTTTAAAAAATAATTCAAATGTTAAGAATTGTTGTAATGATTACGTATTTTATTTTTGTTAGCACAAAATTCTATAAATATAACTACATTTAATTATACTTATTCACAGTTAGAGGTCCATTAAATGCAAGTTTATAAATCACTTGTGGTTTCTAGAACATCTTTAAAGCATTATTTGGTTTTAAACTTATCTAACTTCCATTAAATGTGACTAATTAACTTTAACATCTTCACCTTAGTATTTTTAGTTCCTCTCTAAATCTCTAGTAATTTATCTATTTTATATTTTATTAAAATTTTCTGTTTGACTATCTTCATGCAAAAACTGGTATATTATAACAGTTTTTAATTTAATTAATTAATTAACTTAAAATATTTATGCAAACAAAATATAAATTCAATCAAATTTTGACCAAAGGAAAGCAAAATTTAGTTAATTTTAAGTTATAGGTTTTTTACAGAGTTATAGGTTTTTTACAAATAAGTTTATATATAAAAGGCCTAAAATAATTGCAGTTAATAATTTAAATATTTAATTTCATTTTTTTATACATGAAAAATATAATTTAATATAAATTATACACATATTTTAAACATAGCTATGCAAACATAGGTCTAAATAATTCTTATTTTTATATTCGACTGTAACTTTGTCATTGTTAAATCTGATTGAATTAACGCGATTATTTTTCATTAAAATAAGAAAATTATAAGTAAAATATTAATTATAAAAAAGGTTTAGCTATGAAACATTTAAATAAATTTAATTATAATATTTTCATTATTTACAAAGACCTACTTCCTTGTAAAAATGCTTTCAAATGACGTGTTAACCCAATAATAAATATTTACAAAATCTTAAAACGTGTAAATAAATAGGTCTACTTCTAAGTGCTTCTAAGTATCGTTTCTAAGCTTATTTCTTAAAGTATATAGATTTATTATCCATGAAAATAAATGAATACATAATTTATATTCTGTTATATCAATTAAAATTTAACGTTTTTAGTGCTCTACTTTGTATTCAACTTTAGAATTAAGAATACAATTTTTATTGAGCATAAAATATTAGTTCAAATCTAACATATATATAGAGCTTAAAATAAATATCCGATAACTAAACATAAAGCTCAAAACTAATTAATTAATTAATCTATTCCAAACCTTGCGAATTATATAACTTGAGTAAAGTATTTAACGTTTAAGCGTTAAGCTTTTAACGAAAATTGACTATAAAAATAGTTTTAGCGATTATTTTCTCAGAGAAATAATAGATCTATTAGTTTGTAATGAGAATAAACACTTACGATAAAGGTTATTGAAGAGACGTTGGCAATAAGTGTTTGCTCATCTCATGGAATAAGATATATCATAGGCCTACTTTTATCCGATTCGATGCTGATACAAGCCGTTTAATGTAGGTTNGACTGTAACTTTGTCATTGTTAAATCTGATTGAATTAACGCGATTATTTTTCATTAAAATAAGAAAATTATAAGTAAAATATTAATTATAAAAAAGGTTTAGCTATGAAACATTTAAATAAATTTAATTATAATATTTTCATTATTTACAAAGACCTACTTCCTTGTAAAAATGCTTTCAAATGACGTGTTAACCCAATAATAAATATTTACAAAATCTTAAAACGTGTAAATAAATAGGTCTACTTCTAAGTGCTTCTAAGTATCGTTTCTAAGCTTATTTCTTAAAGTATATAGATTTATTATCCATGAAAATAAATGAATACATAATTTATATTCTGTTATATCAATTAAAATTTAACGTTTTTAGTGCTCTACTTTGTATTCAACTTTAGAATTAAGAATACAATTTTTATTGAGCATAAAATATTAGTTCAAATCTAACATATATATAGAGCTTAAAATAAATATCCGATAACTAAACATAAAGCTCAAAACTAATTAATTAATTAATCTATTCCAAACCTTGCGAATTATATAACTTGAGTAAAGTATTTAACGTTTAAGCGTTAAGCTTTTAACGAAAATTGACTATAAAAATAGTTTTAGCGATTATTTTCTCAGAGAAATAATAGATCTATTAGTTTGTAATGAGAATAAACACTTACGATAAAGGTTATTGAAGAGACGTTGGCAATAAGTGTTTGCTCATCTCATGGAATAAGATATATCATAGGCCTACTTTTATCCGATTCGATGCTGATACAAGCCGTTTAATGTAGGTTTTTTTATTTTTTTTATTAAATTCACTTTAATTATTTATAAAATTATTTTATTTTACAAACGTAAAATTATTCTATTAAATAATTTTAAATGAAAATCTTTAAATTAATAACACGCACAAGAAATAAGCTTCACAACTTCAAGTCTTTACAGTTTTATATTTAAACTTTTTCAAATCTTATAATTTCAAGAACATTTTTGAATTTATTTTACTTTATAAAATGAATTATAATTAATAGGTTATTTTTGAATTTTTAATAAAAATGTTATTTATTCTCTTATTCATGTCGTATTTTCTGATAGATTTTTCTGATTAAAAACTAATTAGGCTAAATTGTAAATTTGCGTATCCTTTAGGAAATTAATTTAAAAATTATATTTCATATTAAATTTAAGAATAGATTTGTCATTGCAAACATTAAAACAATTTTGTTAAAAATGTTCAAAAATTATAGAGTAAATTATAATATTCATGAAGAATTGAGAGAAAATCCACTTCAAATTAATATCTGAACTACACAAATAAAGTTAAACTTCTACTTAGCATCACTGTTTGGTCTCCCGTAAAACTGGCATTAAATCGAGTGTAGCCTATGCTAAATTGAAATACTCACGTGAAAATTCTATATAATGATTTACAATATTTAATAGATAATTCACACAAAAACTCTTCAGCATAAGCCTATTTAATATTTATAAGAAAGATCCGTTTGCGAGTATTCATTGGGGCTTTATGATGATGGCATTATTTTTCAGGCCGCTTCGTAACTATTATACTATTGTAACTATATAACTTATTGTACTAGAAAATAAAGATTTTTCTTAAAATAATGCAAAACAGATTGAAAGAACGGTAAATCAATAATAAACTTTATTGACATGACAACTAGATTTCTATACTTATAGTCGCGCGAGATAATTAAAATCTGGAAATTTTTCGTTTTCTATGTTCACATCAATGAAATAATTTGAAAATGGAAATGGGTTTTTAACTTTCGTAAATAACATATTCCTGTGCAATTGAAGATCTGTATTGAATACATTAATGTGAAAATTAAATCTAAGTTACATATTACAAGTAACTTAACATTTTCGTCGCTTCAGACAATATTTCTACTTCTTACAATCGCATACTATTACCAAATAAATTTTTTTATGATTGGTCCTCACATTCTCACATTTTTATGTTCTTGTTACCCAGTGCTGCGTTAATCGAGCAAATCATTTTTTTTATGTTTATAATATGGTAGTTTCCCTCTTCTCATTTTCCATCAACAACTACTGTTTATGTTATAGAATAATGGGTCTGAAGCCAGACTGATTTTCAGATTAATGCGAAATATGTAGTCTTTTACTTACTTGTTAGTTATTCAACGAAACGATAAGTTTTGATGTTCGCAAGATATTGAATTTATTAACCAAGTTACGTTAATTTTATTCTATTCTAATAAATTTTAAAGTCACTTAGTCTATAGCGCTTATAAACATAATGCAAAAGTTTAGAAAACAAATTTTCTCCAGTCTTAAGCATTGAAACTTTTTGAATCATTGAATATTTTCAGATTAATGCGAAATATGTAGTCTTTTACTTACTTGTTAGTTATTCAACGAAACGATAAGTTTTGATGTTCGCAAGATATTGAATTTATTAACCAAGTTACGTTAATTTTATTCTATTCTAATAAATTTTAAAGTCACTTAGTCTATAGCGCTTATAAACATAATGCAAAAGTTTAGAAAACAAATTTTCTCCAGTCTTAAGCATTGAAACTTTTTGAATCATTGAANTTTTTTTAACTTCGAGTGAATAGCTTATATAACTTATTGAATCGTCTCTAAGTTAATGGAAATAAAATCTTAAAACTTGTAATAGCAGCTTAAACAATTTATTCGAGTTATTTTCATACATTCGAATAGTCACTATAAGTGCTATGAAAACAAAGAAGTATAGTCCATATTTTAAAGTGATTTTTAATTCTGGTTAGATAGATAAATCAATTTTGAAATACTTGCATAGAGTACAGAGTTTTTCCAAATAGATCTTTATGAAATTAGGGACCCTAATCTTGAATATTTTCGGTAATAGAGAAGTTTGGTATCCAATGGCAACGGGAGGCTTAACTTGTAGTGTACTGTACCATACTGTACAGTATATTCGAACATCGAACAGTATGTAAACGTATAACATTAGTATCTAATATATTTATGTGTAGTGTGACTTCGAATATGCAGCCTGGATACCGAAAAAGTTCAATATTACCGAAAGTAGTTAATACTAGGCCTCCAGACAGGACTAGCAACTAAAAAATTTCGTTTTTCAAGACTACTCAGTTAAAAAAAATCTCTGCTTTTCCCGTTATAAAATTACGTAAAAGTTTACTATTTGGTCAATTCAGAACTTTCACTATTTAGCATATTTATTATTTAGTAAATTATTGAAATAAATTGAATTAAATTATTCTTGCATAGATAATATTATATATCTGTAATGCCGTTATGCTCTTACAATATAGGTACAGTACAGGATAATAACTTTTAAGAAATGTAATAAGACAAATTTAATTTAAACAGAAAATTGAAATTAAATTAATTGTTTATTCTTATATATAGACTAATTAATTATAAATATATGAAAGCTAAACTATCACAGAGACCAACAGAACCATTTGACGCGGGCCTTACATTTATCGGGGATCCAAAAATATTTTTACAAATTTATCCATTCTATTGCATTTTTCTTATAATAAGAAAACTTATTTTGTTTTCGTTAAATTCTATTATTTAAAAATAGAATATAATCTTTAATAATGTTTTGTTATTTGAATATACTGGACGGCTTCAAACTGCCAAAGTATCTCTCGAGATCTGAAAGGCTTTGCTTAGGCCTACATATAATTTAAAGATTTAAAAATTATTGAGAAAAAAATGTAAATATTAATTTTGAATACGTTCTTCACAATTTCAGAAAAGATAAATAAAGTTTAAGGAATAAAAGTGATAGAAAACTTCGCAATTCTAAAACTTTCAATAAGTTGCCTACTAAGTGAATAAAAATCCAAAATTTTCAAAAAAATTTCTGTAAATTATATTTTTCCTTCTTTTCTTAGTTTTAAAAAAATTATATCACGTGATAGAGTATTATTTACTTTAATTCTACTTGTCGACGACAGCGCCAGAAATAACCCAAGCGGTATGCATATCAGACATGTCAATCTCTAACTGTCCGCCTGTGCTTTGTTTCTTTAACTATAAACAAGCAAGAAAGGCGGATTTGGACGCGTTAATAAAAGTAGGAGTTGCTAAGAAGACGGCGCCAAGCAAGTACGTCATCTACTAACCAAACTCGATACGAAAATTGAAAGAAGCGTCTCTTTGGCGCAAGAACAAACAGGTCTTCCTTTATTTTCTCGATAGATTTCTTAAAGTGCTGGTAAATTTAGTGGAAGTTTTGTCTCCAGTCGTTATATAGAAAACTTCAATGCCACCTACGCTTGTTATCGGAAGAATGGACTTTTTTCATTCTTTTTCTGCTTCGGCCCAAAAGTGCTTTTAACATTTTTTTTTTTTCTAAAAAAGATTGTTGATGATGGATTTAATCTATTTGATTATTTTTCCTCTTATGACTTTCTATAAATAAAATTTTTTCTATATCTAATTCATAAACCGATTTAAAAATTCTAAAAAATTTCCGAGAACATCTTACATTTGTATTTATAATCTGTCTAATAATAGAGGATATGTTGGGGAAGTTTGTTTGACTTCATTTCATTTAAACTCCAAAGCCTTATTTAAAATTATTTATCTATAATTATAGACATTTATTTTATTTGCAATAGGTTTAAATAAACATAAATCTTCGTAAAATTAAAAATTCTAAACATTATTATTATTACAAGTTTAATTTTATCTTTTATACTTTGACAATGTGTTAAGTTACCAAATATAATTGTTTAAAAATCGTTTAAAATTATCTAAATATTATGTATTCATTTGATAATAAATGTATCTATAGGGCCTACATATTATAAAATAAGTTATTTTAAATTGCACATCTCAAACTTATATTTATTAATTTTATACATTAAATTTTTAGTCTCTTCAATACATTGACTGGTTAAACATGTGACTCCATTGAGGAAACAATAAATCGTAGAAAATGTTTTAAATTATGATAATTTTTTAATTTTCTTAAAAAATCTCCGCTGTTCAATTTCTGCTTTTATATATTTTATATAAAATACAATATTTATAATAATAATAACACATAAAACAAATAGAAATCTCGTGATATCAAAAGAAATAAAATTTAAAAATTAATTTTGCATTAAAAAACTTTTAATTAACCTTATCTGATTATGATTAGTCATACTGACCTATATTGAATTCCAAATTTTAAAAATTTGGGTAAGAAAACCACATATTTGAGTCTGTTGCGAAAGTGATATGATTAAATACCGCTGAAATGTATGATTATTTCCTGTACTCTCATCTTATTTCTAGAATTTTTTGTCTAGATTATAGAAAATTACAAAATCTTAAACCGCAACAAATATGATACCTAACCACTTCCCCTAATCAGTAACAAAATGATTTTTGATATCTTAATTAGATTTTATGAGTCAAGATGCCGTAATGAATGATCTTCTATCTGGTTCAGCGAGTAGTAATCTTGACTTTAAGTAAAGTTATGTTAATATAAATTCGAATAAAATTATAATTTTCTCTAAATATTCTTTATACTCTCTTCTTTTCTTATTTAGATTTTCATAATAAGTTTATACTCAACTTTTCACAGCAATTTTATTTTTTAAAGTTATTAAAAACTAACAAACTAATAGTTATAAGAGAAATGAGTGAAAAATTTTAATCTATAAAAGACTAATTATACATCATAATTATAATAGATAAATTTATATTATAGTAAACTGATGATAAGATTAATAGCTTAACTAAATTAAAGGACTCAATTATAGATCACTGAAAATCTATTATAAATAAGCTATATTTAATGTAATTTTCGTACAGCAGTTTTTATTTACAAATTCATATTGTATATTCAACGAGTTATAAAATAATTAATACTACCAATTTTTAAAATAAAAAATAATGTTTAAGCCTTCACTAAACAGATTTGTCTCTGCATTATTTAGATTGTAAACGTTACTTGATAAATTAATATTTATCCTATTACTTAAAAATTTGGAATATTAAATCTAGTTATAAGAAAAAATAGCGTAATCTTACTATCAATAGAGTAATCTGAAGTTTACTCAAAAATCAATAATCTACAGATTAATTTTTATAATTGCGATAAAAAAAAACAATATCTACATCAATGCAATCAATGATTTAAACCGTAAATTACCATAAAGCAATCTGACGATAAGCAAAATACAGGCCTAATTACAAGCTTACATTAGGAAATTTAAAGACAAATCTTGTTAATCAAAAAATTTTAATNACTTACAGTAATATTTAAACTTAGAGGGCACTATTATGGCCCACCAAATTTGGACTATTATTTTGATAAGCTCCATTCTTTCTCTTTTTAAGCCGAGTTAATAATAACTCCTCTACTTAAAATAATATTGAGATTAATAAATTAAAAACATTCGTATTTATTCATTAAACGCTTAATATAATTTTTAATGTATAGTTACTATTTGAACTTTTTAGATAATATAAAGAATTTTTAAATTGTTTTCCTCTTAGAATTTTAATATTAAAGCATTATTTAAGCTGCAATCGATGTTTTGTAATTAAGTTAATAATGGTTTATATGCATTATACTATACATATAACTTTTGCAATTGCAAAAGATTTCATTTAAAAATTTGTGATAAATACGTGAAAATATTATGGAATTTTTTAAACAGGAAATATTAAATCACACGCCAATCAATAGATCGCAATCAACTTATTCGATTACACTAAATCAAACCTTAAATTCTGATTTTAATAAAATTCCATGCATAAATTAATTATCTTTTTAGGCCTACTTTAACATTTTTTTTTAAATACCAAAATTTCTAATAATTTTCATATATATATTATGTATAAAACTTAAATTAACATATAGTAAATAAATAAAATATAAAATACTGTAATATAATAATTTTTTATTTTTAATTTAACAAGATAAACGTATACACGTTTCTCTAAATGAAGAATAATTAATGAAGAAGGGTACAAAAAAGGAACTTTTAAAATTGATGTTTTTCTTTTTATTTTTAAATTAAAACTTGAAAATTTTCTTAACGAAGATAAAGTCAACATTTTCTAACATCCGGTAAAACTTTTACATTTTGGGATGTTTAAATAAGAATTTAAAAATAAGACAAAAATGCGATGTTAAATTTGAACTTTAGCCAGAGAAAGGGAGACAATGTAATGGATAGAGATGGAGTGAGGTGTGACATGTTTTCGTCACGACTTAGGTCAGATCACGTTACCTTGTCCCCGGAAGTGTAGATAGGTTTCCGGTGAAAGCATACGCCATCTACAGACATATTGCTCCTCTAAATGGATAGGTAAACAAAATTCCTTTCTTGATTTATAGCCTTATAAATTGCGCAAAATTTAATTTTAATCGTTTAAACTCTGGTAATTTTTTTATTTACTTCTACATATATAGGCTACTTATTATTATTAGGCCTATTTATGAAGCTTTTGAAGGTATAAAAATCACTTAAATTTTGTTAATTAATTCAGTATATTTTTAATTAATTATAAGCGAATAAATTTTATAATTAAAATTTTTAAGATAAATTTTAATTGTTTATTTTATTAATAATATTTTCCATTTAATCTAAAATTTACTTTTTATGAGTTTAAATAAGTTATATTAAGAATATTTTAAGCATTAGTTTCTACGTAAAAGTTTTTTTAAAAATGTTTTAAAATAGTTACAGTGAAATTTAATTAAATATTCAATAAAATTACGTTTTTATGATATTAAAAATTGGAATTATACGCTCATTTTATTATTTTTATTACATTTAATTATATTTTCATAGCTTATTATAAATATTTTCTGCTTTTTAACTTGTAACTTTCTGCTTTGCTTTTATACAAATTAAACCATATTATTGTTTATTGTTTTTGTACGTTAAATTTATCTGAAAATATTAATTATTGTATAGTACATGGCCTAGTTGATTTTTAGGTGTTTCCTGCTAAAACCAAGCAGATGGTATTGATCTGTCTCTGTTGGTAACTTATAGGAGTAACGTGTTAAAACTAAGATTTGCTAGCTGAGCCAGTTGTAATATGCTGACAGATATAGTGACTCTTTCACGCTCAGTTAACTCTCTTCCTAATTGCTTGTTAATCGCCAAAGCCAAAGGTTACATACGGACAACAGTCACAATGTTTCTTAAATGCGACCTTCTATACCTGACTGTATGACATTTTCAACCTTAACCTTCACTATAATTAATTACAACTTGAAAAGTACGGTAAGGTCTATGCAAAACAGTAAACATATACAATATTCTAACGTATCAAACTACATTTTTTTTTCAACGTAACGAAATAAATAGAAGCGAATAATAACAGGCATATAAACTTTAATCAAGAAAATTCTGATATATAATTTTCCTAATAGATAGAGTCGTTTCTTTTCAATATTCAAAGGGGGTGAGATGTAATTTTACTAATGGCTGTTGCGTTGCAACTTGTGTTGACAAACCGAATTATAGGTTTTACGGGTTTTAGTTACAATGTTCGACCAAGCGATCAATCAAAAATATGTGAAAATTTAAATTTCTATACTAACCTTCTCTTATGTGTTATGTAACCTACTACAATAAATAAATGATTAAATGTGTTTTATTTTATGATGTATACAGTAATACGCCGAACTTACGCGATAGGTAGGACCGAGCGATAACCGCGTAAGTCTGGGTATAATTTCTCAATTTGTGTAAAATCCAAGTCGGATGTACTGTACGTAAGCTAATAAATGTTTTCGTTAATATTATCTCGTCTTTTGATTCGTTCATTGTTACAAGAAATCACCACATAGAGTCTCTAGAATCTCTGTAGATATAACAAATACAGAAAGAAATAACACAAAATAAATTGTAGCTATGTGTCGATTCCGCGCGACATGTCCGAACATGTAAGCTGAACAATAGTGTGGGGGGAGTGAGTAATCAAGAGTGTGGCGCTCAAACAAAAGACGAATCGACGAGATTTGAAAATCGCGTAACTCCGGGTTCGCGTAAGTCGAGGTATTACTGTATTATACCTCGACACATATAAATCATACAAAGATGGAAGATTGTATTAGAAAAGTCTGTTTTTGTTTTAATTTCCTATAAAATATAAGCCCTATTTAATAAATATAGTATGTGTCCTCTGTCGTTTTGGAGAATATTACTCAATTATCTTAAAATTACTTTAGCTACCTAATGTTTCCCCTAATTGAAGTCATTCAATATGAGTTATTATATTTATTTTTGTTTTTAAAGTAACAAAACTGATTGCTTTGGTATACAGAACCATAAGCATCTCCCTTGATTATATATCACCAAAATATCGCTAGAGATTTACAAAACAATCCTGTATTTGACTAGCTAGTTCTGTATTAGAAAAATATCTCGAATTCTTATTATATTAATTTTCAATGATTATTTTGCAAAAATTAACTTTAATATAAATNAAAATTGGCTTTTGATAGGATCCATTTACATAATAGAGACATCTGGTTTGGATGCAATTCATCCACATTGAATAGGAGGTCTAATGAGTTGAATATCAACCATCATTTGCACTCCGTCGACCGAAAGGGACCACTTGGTACCCAAGACCACTCGTGCTAAGTGGAGATGCAAACTGAATGAAAACAAGTCCATCTCCATATTCACTTATATTGACTGAATGGACATCAATTGTCAACTTTCTTCGTCTTTAATACGACTCATTCTAGCAAAAGAGTCTGATGGCACCGTTCTTTCTAACTGCTGATAAATTTCTATTATTCTTTACCCCAATTAATTTCTAAATTCTCATATTAATTAATCGAAAGCCTTTAATTATATATTAAAATATAACTATTAATCTCTTTTTGTATATTGTATACAACAGTCCAGAAGTGTCGTCTTCAATGACTGATATAGCCTAAAGAGAGATGATTTTTGGAGAAGATAAATACTGGTAGATTTATTAAACTTTTATTATTTGTAAATTATTAATAAATTAATTAAATTTTATAATGTTTTTAATTTTATAAAATCCTTTTTAATGTAAATTATTTCACAGGCAATTTATAGAACGTAAAGAATAGTTTTAAGTTAGATTTTTGCATTTTTTATGTATTAATATTTTTATTTATAGAGTAAATTTTTAGAAACAATTTCATATTGTTGATTCAGCTTTTAAACTTTGCATCCAATATAATTAATACAGCAAATATATTGTCAGATAGAGATAATAAATAAATTTAAGGTTTTGGTTCTTGATCTTAAACAATATCATTAAAATAAACTATTATCCAATAAGTCTTTATATAAGTATGTATGAGAACTTAAGTATGCTGCTTGATACTAAAAAATGTTTATTTAAATATTTAAAAATTAATTGATTTTGAACATTTAAATATAGAAAATAAATATAGACTTAATTTCAGGTCTCAATTAAAGATGTAGAAAAATAATGTCAGTCTTTTAACTGTAGACTTAATGCTAAGAGATTAAAAAAATGTTTGATTTTTGTTACTTGTTAATTAATTTTTAAATATTAAAATATTTAAATGGTAAAAAAAATTATATTAAATTTGAATAATTAAAGTAAAAGCTTAATTGTAAAATATGTTCAAGATTAAATCCAGTTATTTGAACCTAGAAGTAAGCAATTATAAAATAAAAATGTGTACGTAAATGGAGGAAAAATATTTTTATAATAGTTTTTTTTACACAGTTACGACGTATAACTTGAAATATTTTTTTATTTTCTGCTTTAAATATTTTTTGTAATATTTATTTACTAAGACATACTCTAGATCAATTCCGATTGTTCATTTCTACTGTTTAAGCTTTAATTTATCATTTATTTATTAATATGTATCCTAAATAAAGTAAATAAAAATATAAATAAATATTTCATGAAATACAAATAATGTTTTTTTAAGTTAAAATAATATACTTATATATTTAAACTTATCTAAATTTAGACAAAATCTTATCTTATTAATTTAAAATTTCTAGGTAATCTTAACACAAGCCTACATAATTTATTTTTATACATAGCATTTTTCTTTACTATTGTTTTAGATTTTCTCGATAAATTAAATTAAACGTTAAAAAAATAAGCACATCTTTCCTGATACTAGGGTGAGTTAAGCTAAGTTATACAACTTGTAAGTGGTTAAAGTTTCGTTGACAGATAGAGAACAAAGAGTCTCTACACTTCCCCGAACTTTTAAAAGTATAAATAATGTTTATACACAAACATTTTCATATAAATCCTACAATTAAAATTTGAACAATTGAAAAGGTAATTGATAGATTATATTGGTCTATATATAATCTTATAATATATATTTTTGCTCTTTTCCTCGTCTCGTCGAGAACACTTAAGTATAAATACATCCACAGAAGATTCAATTATACAAAAGAAGATAATTCCACTCGATAAAAGACTTCATTTGCTGAATGACCAATATCTACCTGATAGGCGCTGTCTGACGAAGGATTAAGCTTTTTCTGACTGACAGCAGACAGCTTGCAATCTACAGGCGCTGTTCAATTCACCTAATCGTTTTGTGCTTTTCCATTCACTTCCATCTCTCCATTACCAGATTATCTCTTTAATAAAAGCCGTAGGAAACCGTGGTTGATCGAAGTTTGCACACAAGCACGAATCGTCACGTGTTTAGCTCCTTTACTTCTATTGGTCGTTTCTATTGTCAGTGCAATCCTGATCGATGTTTTCCTCGATGACAAACCCTCTATGTACTCATTATTCACAAAAAAAGCCATGAAATGAAAAAAGACTTATACTTTTCACATAAAAAATTTTATTTAATTACTTACTAGTTAAGAATTTCAAGTATTTTAAGTGTTTTAAATCTGTTATAATACCCTTTTCGTGTTTTTAATAGTACATATTTAAGCAAATTCAAATAAATAATTTTTATAATCGTTCTTATTTTTAAAAGAATCATAATTTGAATATTCTTATTTATTACCATATCTAAAGAAACGCTGAATATTTCATAATATTCGTGAGATTTTATTTTTCTTGAGGTTTTTATGATAAAAAGTCATATTATAGCTTTCAGGCATTAAAAAACTTGATCCTTTATTAATGTTTTTCTTCTAATTTTTAAAAATTAAAAGATAATTTGATAAAACTTATTTTAAAAATTATGAGTTTATTTGCATTTTTTTACAGCTTATATTTANTATTCATTAAACGCTTAATATAATTTTTAATGTATAGTTACTATTTGAACTTTTTAGATAATATAAAGAATTTTTAAATTGTTTTCCTCTTAGAATTTTAATATTAAAGCATTATTTAAGCTGCAATCGATGTTTTGTAATTAAGTTAATAATGGTTTATATGCATTATACTATACATATAACTTTTGCAATTGCAAAAGATTTCATTTAAAAATTTGTGATAAATACGTGAAAATATTATGGATTTTTTTAAACAGGAAATATTAAATCACATGCCAATCAATAGATCGCAATCAACTTATTCGATTACACTAAATCAAACCTTAAATTCTGATTTTAATAAAATTCCATGCATAAATTAATTATCTTTTTAGGCCTACTTTAACATTTTTTTTTAAATACCAAAATTTCTAATAATTTTCATATATATATTATGTATAAAACTTAAATTAACATATAGTAAATAAATAAAATATAAAATACTGTAATATAATAATTTTTTATTTTTAATTTAACAAGATAAACGTATACACGTTTCTCTAAATGAAGAATAATTAATGAAGAAGGGTACAAAAAAGGAACTTTTAAAATTGATGTTTTTCTTTTTATTTTTAAATTAAAACTTGAAAATTTTCTTAACGAAGATAAAGTCAACATTTTCTAACATCCGGTAAAACTTTTACATTTTGGGATGTTTAAATAAGAATTTAAAAATAAGACAAAAATGCGATGTTAAATTTGAACTTTAGCCAGAGAAAGGGAGACAATGTAATGGATAGAGATGGAGTGAGGTGTGACATGTTTTCGTCACGACTTAGGTCAGATCACGTTACCTTGTCCCCGGAAGTGTAGATAGGTTTCCGGTGAAAGCATACGCCATCTACAGACATATTGCTCCTCTAAATGGATAGGTAAACAAAATTCCTTTCTTGATTTATAGCCTTATAAATTGCGCAAAATTTAATTTTAATCGTTTAAACTCTGGTAATTTTTTTATTTACTTCTACATATATAGGCTACTTATTATTATTAGGCCTATTTATGAAGCTTTTGAAGGTATAAAAATCACTTAAATTTTGTTAATTAATTCAGTATATTTTTAATTAATTATAAGCGAATAAATTTTATAATTAAAATTTTTAAGATAAATTTTAATTGTTTATTTTATTAATAATATTTTCCATTTAATCTAAAATTTACTTTTTATGAGTTTAAATAAGTTATATTAAGAATATTTTAAGCATTAGTTTCTACGTAAAAGTTTTTTTAAAAATGTTTTAAAATAGTTACAGTGAAATTTAATTAAATATTCAATAAAATTACGTTTTTATGATATTAAAAATTGGAATTATACGCTCATTTTATTATTTTTATTACATTTAATTATATTTTCATAGCTTATTATAAATATTTTCTGCTTTTTAACTTGTAACTTTCTGCTTTGCTTTTATACAAATTAAACCATATTATTGTTTATTGTTTTTGTACGTTAAATTTATCTGAAAATATTAATTATTGTATAGTACATGGCCTAGTTGATTTTTAGGTGTTTCCTGCTAAAACCAAGCAGATGGTATTGATCTGTCTCTGTTGGTAACTTATAGGAGTAACGTGTTAAAACTAAGATTTGCTAGCTGAGCCAGTTGTAATATGCTGACAGATATAGTGACTCTTTCACGCTCAGTTAACTCTCTTCCTAATTGCTTGTTAATCGCCAAAGCCAAAGGTTACATACGGACAACAGTCACAATGTTTCTTAAATGCGACCTTCTATACCTGACTGTATGACATTTTCAACCTTAACCTTCACTATAATTAATTACAACTTGAAAAGTACGGTAAGGTCTATGCAAAACAGTAAACATATACAATATTCTAACGTATCAAACTACATTTTTTTTTCAACGTAACGAAATAAATAGAAGCGAATAATAACAGGCATATAAACTTTAATCAAGAAAATTCTGATATATAATTTTCCTAATAGATAGAGTCGTTTCTTTTCAATATTCAAAGGGGGTGAGATGTAATTTTACTAATGGCTGTTGCGTTGCAACTTGTGTTGACAAACCGAATTATAGGTTTTACGGGTTTTAGTTACAATGTTCGACCAAGCGATCAATCAAAAATATGTGAAAATTTAAATTTCTATACTAACCTTCTCTTATGTGTTATGTAACCTACTACAATAAATAAATGATTAAATGTGTTTTATTTTATGATGTATACAGTAATACGCCGAACTTACGCGATAGGTAGGACCGAGCGATAACCGCGTAAGTCTGGGTATAATTTCTCAATTTGTGTAAAATCCAAGTCGGATGTACTGTACGTAAGCTAATAAATGTTTTCGTTAATATTATCTCGTCTTTTGATTCGTTCATTGTTACAAGAAATCACCACATAGAGTCTCTAGAATCTCTGTAGATATAACAAATACAGAAAGAAATAACACAAAATAAATTGTAGCTATGTGTCGATTCCGCGCGACATGTCCGAACATGTAAGCTGAACAATAGTGTGGGGGGAGTGAGTAATCAAGAGTGTGGCGCTCAAACAAAAGACGAATCGACGAGATTTGAAAATCGCGTAACTCCGGGTTCGCGTAAGTCGAGGTATTACTGTATTATACCTCGACACATATAAATCATACAAAGATGGAAGATTGTATTAGAAAAGTCTGTTTTTGTTTTAATTTCCTATAAAATATAAGCCCTATTTAATAAATATAGTATACATTTAAAATATATCTATTCTTTAATATTATTTAAATAATTTTAATTTTTTTCTAAATGTAAATAAAAGTGTGTATTTTTATATCATTTCTCTATATGAAAAGCATTGTGAGTTTTTGCTTTCATAGAAAATAATATTGAGATTTTTAATAGAAATTTAACATTTGATTTCTTAAAACAGTTATAAAACATATATAACATTTGATAATTAATGTTTAAAAAATCTAAATAAATTTAAATTGATTTAAATATAATTTACTTTATCAAAAATCTATGTTGTATAATTTAAGATTGATCAAATTATGAATCAGATAAATAAAATCAATTTAACTATATTTAAACCTATTAGAATTTTACCGTTAAAAATAATAGGTCTAATAATAAAACAAAATCACTTTTATGAAGTTTGATTAAAGATTAGAGTTTAAGTTTTTACGTGGACTTTTATACACACCTCAAGCATAAACACGAAAATTTAAAAATAAAATATACTGTTTTATTTGTTAAAATCAAACTATATAAATTATCTTTATAACTTTAAAAGTAATTACTTTTACATTCATTTTAGATAAATTCTACACTTACCATGACTGGAGGAAAAATTGGCTTTTGATAGGATCCATTTACATAATAGAGACATCTGGTTTGGATGCAATTCATCCACATTGAATAGGAGGTCTAATGAGTTGAATATCAACCATCATTTGCACTCCGTCGACCGAAAGGGACCACTTGGTACCCAAGACCACTCGTGCTAAGTGGAGATGCAAACTGAATGAAAACAAGTCCATCTCCATATTCACTTATATTGACTGAATGGACATCAATTGTCAACTTTCTTCGTCTTTAATACGACTCATTCTAGCAAAAGAGTCTGATGGCACCGTTCTTTCTAACTGCTGATAAATTTCTATTATTCTTTACCCCAATTAATTTCTAAATTCTCATATTAATTAATCGAAAGCCTTTAATTATATATTAAAATATAACTATTAATCTCTTTTTGTATATTGTATACAACAGTCCAGAAGTGTCGTCTTCAATGACTGATATAGCCTAAAGAGAGATGATTTTTGGAGAAGATAAATACTGGTAGATTTATTAAACTTTTATTATTTGTAAATTATTAATAAATTAATTAAATTTTATAATGTTTTTAATTTTATAAAATCCTTTTTAATGTAAATTATTTCACAGGCAATTTATAGAACGTAAAGAATAGTTTTAAGTTAGATTTTTGCATTTTTTATGTATTAATATTTTTATTTATAGAGTAAATTTTTAGAAACAATTTCATATTGTTGATTCAGCTTTTAAACTTTGCATCCAATATAATTAATACAGCAAATATATTGTCAGATAGAGATAATAAATAAATTTAAGGTTTTGGTTCTTGATCTTAAACAATATCATTAAAATAAACTATTATCCAATAAGTCTTTATATAAGTATGTATGAGAACTTAAGTATGCTGCTTGATACTAAAAAATGTTTATTTAAATATTTAAAAATTAATTGATTTTGAACATTTAAATATAGAAAATAAATATAGACTTAATTTCAGGTCTCAATTAAAGATGTAGAAAAATAATGTCAGTCTTTTAACTGTAGACTTAATGCTAAGAGATTAAAAAAATGTTTGATTTTTGTTACTTGTTAATTAATTTTTAAATATTAAAATATTTAAATGGTAAAAAAAATTATATTAAATTTGAATAATTAAAGTAAAAGCTTAATTGTAAAATATGTTCAAGATTAAATCCAGTTATTTGAACCTAGAAGTAAGCAATTATAAAATAAAAATGTGTACGTAAATGGAGGAAAAATATTTTTATAATAGTTTTTTTTACACAGTTACGACGTATAACTTGAAATATTTTTTTATTTTCTGCTTTAAATATTTTTTGTAATATTTATTTACTAAGACATACTCTAGATCAATTCCGATTGTTCATTTCTACTGTTTAAGCTTTAATTTATCATTTATTTATTAATATGTATCCTAAATAAAGTAAATAAAAATATAAATAAATATTTCATGAAATACAAATAATGTTTTTTTAAGTTAAAATAATATACTTATATATTTAAACTTATCTAAATTTAGACAAAATCTTATCTTATTAATTTAAAATTTCTAGGTAATCTTAACACAAGCCTACATAATTTATTTTTATACATAGCATTTTTCTTTACTATTGTTTTAGATTTTCTCGATAAATTAAATTAAACGTTAAAAAAA
Source organism: Centruroides sculpturatus (assembly GCF_000671375.1). Lineage (NCBI taxonomy): Eukaryota > Metazoa > Arthropoda > Arachnida > Scorpiones > Buthidae > Centruroides > Centruroides sculpturatus. Next base: position 283,264 of record NW_019384421.1, on the reverse strand, counting down.
TAAGCACATCTTTCCTGATACTAGGGTGAGTTAAGCTAAGTTATACAACTTGTAAGTGGTTAAAGTTTCGTTGACAGATAGAGAACAAAGAGTCTCTACACTTCCCCGAACTTTTAAAAGTATAAATAATGTTTATACACAAACATTTTCATATAAATCCTACAATTAAAATTTGAACAATTGAAAAGGTAATTGATAGATTATATTGGTCTATATATAATCTTATAATATATATTTTTGCTCTTTTCCTCGTCTCGTCGAGAACACTTAAGTATAAATACATCCACAGAAGATTCAATTATACAAAAGAAGATAATTCCACTCGATAAAAGACTTCATTTGCTGAATGACCAATATCTACCTGATAGGCGCTGTCTGACGAAGGATTAAGCTTTTTCTGACTGACAGCAGACAGCTTGCAATCTACAGGCGCTGTTCAATTCACCTAATCGTTTTGTGCTTTTCCATTCACTTCCATCTCTCCATTACCAGATTATCTCTTTAATAAAAGCCGTAGGAAACCGTGGTTGATCGAAGTTTGCACACAAGCACGAATCGTCACGTGTTTAGCTCCTTTACTTCTATTGGTCGTTTCTATTGTCAGTGCAATCCTGATCAATGTTTTCCTCGATGACAAACCCTCTATGTACTCATTATTCACAAAAAAAGCCATGAAATGAAAAAAGACTTATACTTTTCACATAAAAAATTTTATTTAATTACTTACTAGTTAAGAATTTCAAGTATTTTAAGTGTTTTAAATCTGTTATAATACCCTTTTCGTGTTTTTAATAGTACATATTTAAGCAAATTCAAATAAATAATTTTTATAATCGTTCTTATTTTTAAAAGAATCATAATTTGAATATTCTTATTTATTACCATATCTAAAGAAACGCTGAATATTTCATAATATTCGTGAATTTTATTTTTCTTGAGGTTTTTATGATAAAAAGTCATATTATAGCTTTCAGGCATTAAAAAACGTGATCCTTTATTAATGTTTTTCTTCTAATTTTTAAAAATTAAAAGATAATTTGATAAAACTTATTTTAAAAATTATGAGTTTATTTGCATTTTTTTACAGCTTATATTTAATAATTTGAAAGGAATGTATTTTTCTTTTTAATATAGAAATATAAATGTTTAATTTTATAAATTACTATGATTTTTATAAATTTAAATTTATATAACATTATAAAACTCATAAATTCATTAAAACATTTAGTTTCGATGATGATTTAAGTTGAAAAGTTTGATTTGTTTTAATTATCGCGAAAAATAAATATTAAATATACCGTAATTCTAATTGACAATGCCAACATTTATTTATCAGTTGTATCTAAAATTATTACTTAAATATTAATTAATTTTAAAAACGCAATCTTATTTTAAAAAAATAATAATAATATAGTACAACTTAATACAAAATCCCTTAACAGAAAATCCAACTGACATAGAAACAATCAACTGGGGTTTTGTAACTAAAAATGATCAAAGGAAAGATTATATACAAATGAATGTAGATTATCTATGGTTTTTGATTAGCCAAGTACAGGCTACAACTACACAACATTATTTCGATTAATGGAGTTTATATTATAACTTATATATTGTCAGCTTCTATCTTTTAATTTTAATCATAGGATTTTTTAATAAGACTTTTTATAGCTAAAATTTTCATTAAAATAATTTAAGCAAAAATGTAGTATAAATTTTTCTTGTAGACATAATAATCCTATCAGAAAACTTTATTGTAAAGAAGACACCATTTTCATACTTTTGTTATAAATTCGATATAAGTTTAGTTATGTTTTAGATGTAAATTATAAGTTTATAAAATTTGGCTTATAGAAATGTCAAATTCAATTAAATATTTTCATTAAAAATAGTAACTTAATATTCATAATGTAATTTTTTTCTGTTAGATCTAAATAAAATTTTTAAAAATGAATATTAAAATAAAAATTCATTAAAGATACGTTTCAAGCAAGATGGGAACTGAACCCACGACTTCGTGCATAATACACGTGCATTCTTTACTGATTATGTACTGTACACCGATTTACACCTTGGGGAGAATTTTCTCTCCAAAGATTATAAATTTCCCGAGGCATTTCAAGCAAGCACTCATAAAATCTATGTTCATTAAATTAAATTAACTTATGCTTACAGGTACAGTACAAGTCCTGCTAAGCTGAGAGATGTCGAGACTTCAGAAATTGTGTACTGTACAGTACATCACGCGTCCAAGAAAAATTCGGTTGCCAACACAAACATAATTATACATTACAGTTTCCGTTCTTAGTGTGTGCTTGCAATAAAACTTACAAATGTCATATAGGATCTTAATATAAAGTATTAATGAAATCATCTTTAATAAACTAATTCATGTAACTTTTACATAGAACCTGCATCAGTGTTTAGGTCCTTTAGGGAGCCAATGCTATACCGTTTACAAAACCAATGTTATATCGTTGTAGATGACTTTCTCCCTCTCCCTCACCCTCACCCCATCCCATTTAAACCAAATCCTACACAAACGTTGCAGTATAGATAAAACGATGGTTAGACTACGTGTCATAACTGTACTGTACACTTAATAAAATGTAATTATATTATGATGTAAATTAATAGACATTTAATTTTATATTGTATAACAATGAGCCCAATTGCTAACTACATATATTCACGAAAGTCTATATTACTCATTGTTTGTGATTAATGTAAAGATTGCGAATATAAATTGTTGTAAGAAACAAGTCAGTTGTAATGATATTTTTATTTATTGCTTATAGGAACATCTACGAAAATAATATATTTTTACAACAATGAAAATTAAATTTTCAAAAAATAGAATATGATACATTATCTCGAATTAAACTTAATAATGATAAAACTCCACATAAATGGAATTTAAATGAGGTACACAGTGAATATTAATTGAATTTGAGCTATCTAGTTTATTTTTCTATCTCTACTTTAATTTTATTAGTTAAAAGAAAACATTTCTTTAAATAATTGTTTATTATAGAAGTCTATAGGCCTTATAGGACTGAACATAACGTACTAATTATATAAGCCTAGCTTTAAAAATTATTAACCTTTTAAATTGTGATTTGGAAAGGCAATTTTTATATTACTAAAACTTTTATAAATAATTTTATATAATAAAAATAGCAAAATTTAAAAATATAAGTTATATTAAAGCATTAAAAAATTCTTAAATAAGAATCAAGTGAAAAAATTTTAAGTGATTTCTTAATTACGATAAGGATCCGTAAACCTTATCTAACGATAGAGTTGATAGTTTTATAGTTATTATAACATTAAACAATTTGATTGGATTGTTATAGTAGAGATTAGGCTATAGTACAGTACTATAGCATAAGTTTTTTAGATAAAATCGGAAAAATATTCCGTTGTCCAAGGATAAATAAATGTTTTATAAAATGCTCTATTTATTGATAATTAGCTGTACAATTAAGGAACCACGGAGGATAAATATATCCCATAGGAAATCCAGGAATAGGATACGAAGGATAGAGCATTGGTTTGGTTACATCTTCGGGTCTATATACTATTTGATCGTCTTTGACCAGTACTTTAACAGCAACACGTTTAGCAGTAGAAGGCATATCCTGTTGCATTAATCTTCTTTTTGTTTTATATCTTCTATTTTGAAACCATATTTTAACTTGAGTTTCAGTTAATTTTAACGCCTGAGCTAAATCTGCTCTTTCTGGACCAGATAAATAACGTTGATGGCTGAAACGCCTCTCCAATTCATATACTTGAGCATGGGAAAATGCCGCACGAGAACGTTTTTTCCTTGGTTTTGCAGCTTCTTCCACAGGATCTAGTGGACGGTGCTTCTTCGCTATTTCTGCAATAGAATGTAAAATATGAGAAATATTTTAAAATATAATATTTTAGGCCTATATGTTCCTTCCAATTATAAGTATCAAGAATATTATTTTATTAAAAATAAATTAACGTTAATATTGGAATTATTTAAAGAATCACAATTCTATAATAGCAGCCTCTCGTTATATCGTGAATTCGGATATATCACGTTTTTTTTTTGTCCCCCAAATTTTAAATGCATTTGAGTCAATAAATTTTAAATTACTAATTGCCGTTGAATTTCTTTTTGTAACGAAATAAGATATTTTATTCCTACCATTGTCTTTGAAACTATCACTGCAGGCGAAACAATAAATTCATCAAGATCTAAATAAGCAAAACAGGTGAACACATCTATTATCATTTATGTTTCCTTATCATGCTAAAAGTTGTTTATTATTGGTTTTAAGTACTGTCTCCTCATTTACAAGTTTCTATGAGTTTCACACCTTTATGTGAGTTGACGGTATTGCTACAATCCACATAAAGGTGTGAAATTTCAAATTCACCGCCTAATGTGTAAGGAAAAAATTTCTTTATTTCTGAACGGAAAGTTCTAAAATGTTTATACAGTAGTAACTTTATTTTATTGTTTAGAGTATTTTTACACTGTAATTTTATAAGTTTTGATGTTCCGTTATATGTTGAATATTTATTTTTTAAATTTTCAATTCTGTATTTATAATTTTTATTTAAAAATATAAATTACACGAATTTTTAATAGGCGATTTATTGCAAAATATAGCATTGTATAATAAAATCGTATCTGCTATTTTGTTTTTATATCAACAGTGTTTGTCTTTAAATGTCATTGTTAAAGAAACAATAATGTTAATTGAGCATTCGTGGTATCGATGTTTACGTAAACGTCAATTAATACGATATAACCACGAATAAAATTCAGTATTGAAAAACTGAGCTTGTTTTATACCAGGAACACTTTCTGATGAAAGAATAGAAAATAAAGATTTCATAGCTTATATAATCTGTTTAGTAAAAGCCCAGAATTTTTAGTACTCGGTTATATATCGCACTTTTTCTTTGTCTCCAGACAAGCGCGATATAACAATTATAAAAGTTCTAATAAAAATTAATTTAAATGATTGTGAATAAAATCAGAAAATGTAAACAGAAACATAAGAACAAAAATTAAGTCTAAATTTCGATAAATTAAACTTCATTTTATATAAAATTTAACATAAAAAGTTATATTGATTCAAAGAAAATCAGAATGTTTCAATAAAGCTGAAAAATTCGTAAAATATATAAAGTAAAATAAAACATCAGTTCTTAAATTTTATGATATATTTTCATGATTTTAGTCTTAATACAAAATAAATAAAACATTATTTAACACGAGTAAGAGTAAAATTTTTAATTTAATAGACTATCTTCTATAATTTCTTTTATCATTGTTTTCGTATTTTGTATTTTAGAGATATCTATTACGTTTATTTGTTTATAGGTGTAGTCAATCCATTCTAAAGGCTATGCCAATATATTCTGTAAAATAATAAGTAAGTAAATAAATATATTTTAAAAACTTTCTGTTGAAATTTGATGCCTTTAAAAATACACTCGATGATTCATGGAAGTTTTATAATCGCCGCTATAAAATATTTTACGAGAATAAATTAGATATTTAGATTATTATAATCTGATTAAACCTGAATTATTTGTAAAACTGTTTTATATTTATCGGCCTATAAGTTTAAATATTCAACACGCAATTTATTGTAATTTTTTTTTTTTTTTTGTTATAGAGACAACATATACAATGCTGAATAATGTTATAATACCGGCAAACAACAACAAAAATAAATTTTTATTCTTGTTGAATTAAATCTATTTTAAATTTGTTACAATAAACGAAGCTTTTTCTTTAAATTATTAAAAAATAAAGAATCAAATTAGAACCATAGAACGATATTTTACATCATATTTTAGCCTAAATTATGATAACTTTACACTAAAATTTGTAATAATTTGTAAATATTTTAAGTTTAAACTATTTTATCTCTTAATTTATATTTCTATTGTTAAATTTACTACTAATATGATAATTTTTCATTGTAAATCGTAATAACGTCAAGCATTTTTTAGTTCTTGTTTATCTAATATAATAGCTTGATTGGAAACGTAAAAATTCATCAAATTATTCTTTCAATTTAAGATTTTTTAAATATTTAAATATCTGTGAGTTAAATGGAAATATTTTAAATCAAAATATAAATTATTTTAATTTAAAAAGCTATTAGGACTTTTTAAAATTTAATGAGCATTTTACAATGACTATTTTATTATATCAATTAAGTCTTATTTTTAAATTATAATTCAGATTTATTAAATTTTTATTTATGTTTAATATTATCTTCAATATTAATTATATGTTAAAATTCAGTAAAATCTTATTTTTATTATTTTATAAGTAAATCTATAAAAATTAGAATTCTGTACATTTATAATAATCTATAAACACTATAAATTTTATTTAATTTTGTCACGATATTTAATTGTAAAATATCCGATATTTTTTAAATTTTGGACTTGTTATTTTTATGAAATTTATAAGTATATTATCAATTTTTTTAGAAAATTCTATATATAGTTTAGGCCTACATTATCCGAATAGATTTTAGTTCATTGAAATTAAAAATAACTAAAAGCCTACAAGCCTGTTTGTAAGTAGGCTACTGCACATTGAATGGGCGGTCACTTATTTTATTAAATTTATTTTTTATTAGAAAATTATTATATACTCTACGTTTTGCATTGTTAATCTTACTCAAAAATCTTACTAAATTTCTCATATTTTGTTAATTTGATTTAATCTTATATAATTAATTAATTCTATGAAAATCTTTCTGTATTATATAAATCTATAAAATTCGCCGTCTAATATATTATCTCACTTATTTTATTTAAATCTTAATACTTTTCTAATCCTATTAAATCATTGATATACTTTGTCTAATTATTCTTATGTAACTTTTTGAAATTGTTTACTAAATCCTCCGTGTTTCATTAGCTTCATTATACCTTTTAGGTTTAAGTAGAATACTTTAAGAATTTAGTAAAATTAATTCGTTTCGATTTACAATTATTCTACATTTAATAATTCTATAAAATTCGCCGTCTAATATATTATCTCACTTATTTTATTTAAATCTTAATACTTTTCTAATCCTATTAAATCATTGATATACTTTGTCTAATTATTCTTATGTAACTTTTTGAAATTGTTTACTAAATCCTCCGTGTTTCATTAGCTTCATTATACCTTTTAGGTTTAAGTAGAATACTTTAAGAATTTAGTAAAATTAATTCGTTTCGATTTACAATTATTCTACATTTAATAATTCTACTTTTCTAGTTTAACTCAATCCTTTATACTTCACTTTTAGTTTCATTGAATTCCTCATACTTATAATAGGAATTAAATTTCTAAACACATCTAGTCTTGTTATATTTTCTATAATTTATTATTTCTATTAAGTCCACTGTAGTTTAGTAGTTATTTGGAATTTTAAAACTACATATAAAAGTTTAAAGATCACTTCTTAATATCGATATGGAACTTCCAAAGTTTTGTAGCGATATTGATGACGGGAAAAAGTATTAAAGAACTGAAATAAAAATATAAAATTATAAATTACGATTGAACTTCTTGGTAAAGTGTTATTTAGCATTCGGCGCATCATTAATATCCTTCAAAGAAAAGTTGTTTTTATCTGGAAGAAAATAGAGAAGTTCCATTTCTTTATCGAGATATGTCATCGGTTAAGGTATAAATGTCATTTTTGTTTATAATTTGCAATGGCTGCATGACAGGTCTTCTACACTATTTGCTTCGATTCTTTAGCATTTCACTCCAATATCTTTGACTCCTGCTGTTTTACAGCATAAACGTTTATCTGTCTATAAGTTTTGCAGATGTTTCTCAAGTTGAGTTAATCTTTATACAGAAAAAAGTTTTGTTTATAATTTTTTATACAAATTCTCGATTATAAATAATTCTTAGAATCTAAAAATCTTTATTTCTTATAAAAATTTAAATGTTCTTCTATTTTAGTTATTGTAGAAACATTCTGAAAATCAGTAAGTGAGCCTTTAGTGTGCGCAGCATAGCACGAACTGTGAACCGTTCTAGCTTTAATTGTTACACCTATGATTAATTAAGGATCGTATAAGAGATCTGTTTAACCTCCTTTTGAGCCGTATTATGACCTTTGACCCGAACCAACCTAGAGACTTCCGTTCCCAGTGACTCCATCATCAAAACCATTTGTTAGTAGTCCTCATCCAAGCAAACAAATCGACGAACTGGGTGGATTGCCATACTTTAGCTTTAAGTGTTTACAGTTCACTTACTAATTACCCTAGCAATGACATTTATTGTTTTAACAACGCTTTAATAAGAAAAGAAAGAGCAATTAACTAATGTAATGATAAAGGTGAGTAGAAAAATTTGAAAATTTTAAGATTAAGTCTTGATTTCAGTAGATAATATGTGTAATTCGAACCTGTAAAACTTCGAAAATAATACGTTTTCAATGTTTAAATTGAGGTATAAAATAAAATTAAGCTTTTAACATCAATTGTTTAAACACGTTATTTGATATCCATTATTTTTCAGTATAATTTTATTTTAAATTTTAATGATAAATTAGATTTTTTAACATTTAGTGAGCTCATATATCCTAATTGACTGCATTTTATAATCATGACACACATTAATTAATTTGGAAATGTGAACTCCATTGTATTTAATAATTAAAAAGAATCTAGTCTAAACATATTTAAGGATATTAGTCACAAAAACAAAATACGTCTATTGTTTTATGTTAGAACACAAAAACTATGTAATATTGTAAGAAGAAGATATTTTAATAAGAAATTGTTTAACCTAATAATGAAACATTAAGTTTAATAATAATACCTAAATTTTCATTTTTCTCTCAAATTGCTGTATAAAAAAAATGTAAAAGTTTATAAAATTTATGTGAATTTTTAAAGTTTAAAAATCATTTTTTTGCGCCCTTGTTTCAAGTTTATGCAATAAAATTTATCATCAATCCAAAGATTTAAGGTAGTGACCTTAAAATTCCTATAAAAATTCTCTATTAGAATCAATTTAAAATAATTTATCGTCGATAAAATCCTTAACTATTTATTCAAATAATTAATAAGATGCAGCTATGCAACTATTGTCAAAATTAATATGCAAATCTTGTTTAAAGTTGTACAAATGAAATGAATTTACTCTTAGAAATGAAAGATCTAAGGACTTTATCCGTATTTTTAGCTTATTTTGAATATTGGATTTAAAAAAAAAATTAAAATAATGCTCAAATTGCTGTTAAAGTGATCAATATAAGTCATTTTAACCGATTTGTAATAATTAGATTGTTGAGCATTCAGAATATACTCCATAGATTAATATGTAACTTATATTAAGTATTAAGTATAGCCTATATATATATATATATATTCTTTTTATAATTTAAATCATTATAAAGGTCAATTAACTACAAAATTAATGGAAAAATATGTAAATTGAAGCTAAAATTAAAAAAAAAAAAATTGAACTTCAAAACGGAAAAACTCACCTTCTGGCTTAGTGTTTGAATTATCTTCACAGTGACCAGTGGTCAATAGTCTGACTAAGCTACCATTTTGTACTGTTGATGAAATAGGAACCTGCGAAGTAACGGTACACCGATAGGGTGCCTGTGGACGATGTAACTCCGCTCCCTGTTTAGATGTATCTCGTCTGTTTTCTGATTTTCCACTCAATATGTGGAAGATAGAAAATGGAATATTATCACCTTTGTACATGACAATTAATTTGATATTAATTAGGGATGACGAAGGGATGTGCAGGCTCCGACACGGTGTGTGGTCGAAGTGTCACCGAACAGTTTGTACGTGTGTATGTATGTGTGAGTGTGTGTGTGTGTGTGTGGCTTTGGATGGGGTGGAGACTGTCGCGATTGAGGCGGCGTTCAATTTGACAACTGTATCATGCTCCAATTGTTAAATTCTTTACTTTAATATCAGATTTTATTTACTTAATAATCAAAATACATATACATAACAAATCCAGGAAGTAAATCTATTTTTTAATTAATAAAATTTATCAATTTTTTCATAAATTGATCCGTGATAACAAGAAAAAAATTTCAAATTTTAAAAGCGATTTATAAAAAAAGCTAATTATTTTAATTTCATATGTAATTTGTTACTTTTCTTAGTATTATATAGTTTATTTAAAAGTTGTTTTGACATTTTTATTGTCGATATATTATTTCCAAAATTATAAAAATAGTATAATACTATACAAAATTAAAGAATTTTCAAAACACTTCAGTTTTCTATAAAGTTCTGCGAAGATTGTTGGAGATAGATAGAAGTGATGCGGGCAGATTAATAGCGTACAATAGAGATTACAACAGATATATTCCATAATATTGATAAGTATTGATATTCTGGAAATTTTTATTAGCAATGGTCCATAAATTTTAATATAATATAAAATTTTGAATTTGTTTAATAACAATAAACATTTATTTCTTTAATTTAAAATAAATAAATAAGTAATGTGAATATTTCCAAAATTAAATTTATTAACAATAATATCAATTTAATAACAAATATTAAATTAAATTAAAAGTCAATAAAATGATACTCAATGTTAACGAAAGTATATTAACCTTTAATTTTTCTATTTTTAGGTTCTGAAATTTTTCACAATGAAGTTTAATTTGTAAAAATGATTCATTTAAAGTTAAGTAAATCTAAATTTATCGTATTCTTTCAACTATACACTTGATAAATGAGAATAAATTAAGGTTAATAAAACAATCTCAACACATCTTAAAACAAGGGTAAAGCTAGACTGTCACTTTCTCTACTCATTTATCATGTGGTATCGGAGCACTTAAAGCACCAAACTTTGAATAGCCCATATCTATCTTGAGAGAAGCGAGTCCTCAATTACCATGTTATCCATCATTAGTAAGTTATTGCTATAGTTAGCAACGATTCAAAGTTATGATCGACTTTTACAAGTGAAACACATACCGACTTTAAGTAATAGACATTTCGTCTTATCTTCGACTCAATTAGCCTCCAAATTTTTTTCAAGAATCATACATTTTCTATATTATTCTTCTTAGTAAATATTTTTAAAAATATTCTTACTTAATATAAACATCCTAAATAAAGAATTTTGTACATTTAAGAGCATTTAAATGAATAAAACTAAAAAGAAATTTACTTCTTGAAAAGCTTTAAACAGGATCAAAGTTGAGATTTTTGACAAAAAAGTGGAATAAACTTAATTTTGCTTTATATATAAACGAATAATTGACTATTATTACGATTATTCACTCAAACTTCTGCTCTCTTTCTACTAGCACTTGCTCTCTCTCAATGGCTCTTCAATACCAATTTAGCGTTTTATCTCACCCTCATCACCGATGGCTAGGCTGTTTTGTTTGTAGTTAGTTGATAGGTTCTTATATTGCTTATTTTAAAATGTTTAATAGCCCTACTAAAGCTCGTTATAACCGCTTTAACTTAAACGAGTTTAAAATAATCTCGAAGCCTTCCATTAAATTTTTATTTTTATTTTAGTTAAAACAGTGTACTTTGTTGATACAAGCTTACATTTTAATATAAAAGAATAGTATTTAAAAGATAATTTATTACAGTAGCCCCTCGTTATATCGCGAATTCGTATATATAGCGCTTTTTTTGAGTCCCCAAATTTTAAATGCATTTGAGTCAATAAATTTTAAATTACTAATTGCCATTGAATTTTTTTTTTGTAACGAAATACGGTATTTTATTCCTACCATTGTCTTTGAAACTACCACTGCAAGCGAAACAATAAATTCATCAAGATCTAAATAAGCAAAACAGGTGCAGGCTATTATCATTTATGTTTCCTTATCATGCTAAAGTTGTTTATTATTGGTTTTAAGTACCGTCTCCTCATTTACAAGTTTCTATGAGTTTCACATGTTTATGTGAGTTGACGTTATTGGGACAATTCACATAAAGGTGTGAAATTTCAAATTCGCCGCGTAATGTGTAAGGAAAAGACTTCNTATTACAGTAGCCCCTCGTTATATCGCGAATTCGTATATATAGCGCTTTTTTTGAGTCCCCAAATTTTAAATGCATTTGAGTCAATAAATTTTAAATTACTAATTGCCATTGAATTTTTTTTTTGTAACGAAATACGGTATTTTATTCCTACCATTTGCCCTGCAAATTACCACTGCAGGTGAAACAAATAATTCGTCACTGTATTTATAATTTCTATTGAAAAATATAAATTACACGAATTTTTAATAGGCGATTTATTGCAAAATATAGCATTGTATAATAAAATCGTATCTGCTATTTTGTTTTTATATCAACAGTGTTTGTCTTTAAATGTCATTGTTAAAGAAACAATAATGTTAATTGAGCATTCGTGGTATCGATGTTTACGTAAACGTCAATTAAAACGATATAACCACAAATAAAATTCAGTATTGAAAAAACTAAGCTTGTTTTATATCAGGAACACTTTCTGATGAAAGAATAGAGGATAGAGATGCCATAGCATGTATAGGCCTAATTTGTTTAATATAAGTCCAGAATTTTTAGTACTTAGTTATATCGCGTTTTTTTTCTATCCCACAAGCGCGATTACAGTACTGTACAGTAGTCTCTATAGTCTGTCACTCGCCAGTCCGACACGTCCAGTAATCCGACACTCCGCAGGAAATTTTGTAGTTTATATAGGCATATATAATTTTTTTTTTCTTTTTTAATGCTTTGTGCAATATTTTACATTGTGTGATTATTTTTGCTAACTTGTATTAATAAACATAGTGATGTGTTCTTATGTGTGTAGTTCTATTTTTTTTTTATTCGAAATGCAGTAATCCGACAATCTGCTATAATCTTACACTCGCCGGTCCGATATATTACGTCGGATTACAGAGACTCCACTGTATTTAAATTTAAGCTTTATTTATATTTATTGAATTTAGGTTTCATATATATAAATCATTTTATACGCAAGAGTTTATTTTATAAAGGATTAAATAATGAAATTTAGGTAAATATTTATCGAATTAATTTTATGAAAAATGCACCAATTACTAAGATGCAAAATATTTTGATTCTGACTATGCCTATTTATTAGAGCAATTGCTTCATTGATCAAATTAATACAATCGTTACACAATTATTCTTTAAATTAAAAAAATATATATATATTATCTTAAGAATTTTTAAACGAAAAATAATATGTATGATAAATTAATCTATTATTTTATTTCAACGAAGTTCAAGCTTTTTTACAGGATTCTATTCAACATTCGAATTCATCCTAAGCAAATTAATTCGTCTTATGTTTCAATTTCAGAAGTATTTCTAGAATTATGTATAATATAGTATATTATAAAATAATAGTACATTAATAGCCTTATTAAAAATTTTAATCTTTCTCAATTTATAAATCACTTTAGCTAGATTTCTTTACCTTTAATTTCTCATTTGTAATGCAATCTTAACATATGATCTATCTTATTTCATATAAAAGTAAACTCTCTAAAAGTAAATTTTATTAAATTATTAATAGAATTAAATTATACAATATTAATGTAATTAATAAGACACACAAAAATAATAAATTTAAAAAATTTAAATAAATATTATTAAGTTTATAAACGTCTTCATGATAAAATCGAGATATTTTAAAATAATAAATTGCAAAATTTCTATCCAATTTCTCCCTATTCATTTATCTTTGATAATTTAAAATATGAATGAAAGTCGAACGGTAAATTTGTATATTATAAACGATGTTCTTTTTTCGAATATATCAGAAAATTGTATATAAAACTCTTATTAAAGTAGAAAAGTTTATTTAAATATGATTTAATGTATAGCCTAAATATAGATTAAACAGAAAAAGGTCAATAGAAATGTACAAAAGTTCGAATTTGTTGTATGAAAAGCGATTTAAGAGTATCAAAATGTTATATACTGTACAGTACAAAAGAGCGAGTTGTTCGAAAGTTGAATGTCTTAAAATTAAGGACTGGCATTATTTAAATTGATAAAAAAAAAATTAAATAAATAAATAAATAACTCTTTTGTTTTTAAATATTTTGAAAATAAATTTTTAGCATCTTCTATAGTCCAGTTTATATATCATTATGCTTACACAATTTTAATTAAAACTAAATTTAATAATACTTTAATAATTACAGAAATTATCAACTGTATTTTTGTGTTTTATCTAAATAAAAACAGTGTTATTCTTTTCAAGAAGTTCTTTAAAAATTTTCAGATTAATTTTATTATAAAATCGTAAAAGACATTTGGAAAAAACTGAATAATTACGAAAATTGCCTGAGAATTTTTATAGCCTTTCTTTTATGTATCCTGAAAGCGTGAGATACAAGATAACTTATCTATTAATTAATATATGATGTAAGTTGTAAGCGCGAATAAAGATCACAATATAATTTTAATGGCTTTTATCCAGTCGCTAACAATTAAATTCTACATTAAATTTTATCTTATTGTGTCCATTTGATAAATAATGAATTTATTTAATTATAGTGAACATATTCAAATTAACAGCAGTTTATAGTAGATTTATAAACTTATCACTTAAAAATTTATTAATACATTTTTTTAGAAAATCGTATTCTCTGAACACAACTTTACATAGAAAAATTAGTTAAATTTCATTCTAATTTTCAGTTGAATGAATGATGTTTAGTTTATTCTGTAGAATTATAATTATGAGGAATGAAGAAAATCAAAAATTTAATAATTATATAAACAATTTAAATGATTTTTAACGTTGTAAACAGTAGAAAAGTAAACGAAGAAGCTGTAAATCGATTATAAAGTTGGCGTAAAGCGATGAGTGACAAACGTTTACATAGATGTGGGTGTATGAAGGTGCACGTCAGTCAAATTATCGTTTGTTTATATCTAATAGCCACTAAGAAGTCCTTTGAACGCTCTTACAAAAAATATATGAGCTATTTTCACAATTTTTATCTTTTATTTTTTTATTTAACTACTATAATTTATGTATAAAATGCATGTTTTTTTAGCTTTGTTTCTTTAAATACGATTTATTTTAAGTTTTCTCACTGGATGGCACCACTATGATTGTTTCGTGCCTTTATTTCTCATGCAATGTATCAAAGATTACTTTCTTATACCTAAATTCAGATTTTAAAAAATAAGTAATACTCAATTCTCTTAATTATGTAATGTNAAAATTTTCAGATTAATTTTATTATAAAATCGTAAAAGACATTTGGAAAAAACTGAATAATTACGAAAATTGCCTGAGAATTTTTATAGCCTTTCTTTTATGTATCCTGAAAGCGTGAGATACAAGATAACTTATCTATTAATTAATATATGATGTAAGTTGTAAGCGCGAATAAAGATCACAATATAATTTTAATGGCTTTTATCCAGTCGCTAACAATTAAATTCTACATTAAATTTTATCTTATTGTGTCCATTTGATAAATAATGAATTTATTTAATTATAGTGAACATATTCAAATTAACAGCAGTTTATAGTAGATTTATAAACTTATCACTTAAAAATTTATTAATACATTTTTTTAGAAAATCGTATTCTCTGAACACAACTTTACATAGAAAAATTAGTTAAATTTCATTCTAATTTTCAGTTGAATGAATGATGTTTAGTTTATTCTGTAGAATTATAATTATGAGGAATGAAGAAAATCAAAAATTTAATAATTATATAAACAATTTAAATGATTTTTAACGTTGTAAACAGTAGAAAAGTAAACGAAGAAGCTGTAAATCGATTATAAAGTTGGCGTAAAGCGATGAGTGACAAACGTTTACATAGATGTGGGTGTATGAAGGTGCACGTCAGTCAAATTATCGTTTGTTTATATCTAATAGCCACTAAGAAGTCCTTTGAACGCTCTTACAAAAAATATATGAGCTATTTTCACAATTTTTATCTTTTATTTTTTTATTTAACTACTATAATTTATGTATAAAATGCATGTTTTTTTAGCTTTGTTTCTTTAAATACGATTTATTTTAAGTTTTCTCACTGGATGGCACCACTATGATTGTTTCGTGCCTTTATTTCTCATGCAATGTATCAAAGATTACTTTCTTATACCTAAATTCAGATTTTAAAAAATAAGTAATACTCAATTCTCTTAATTATGTAATGTATTGATAGATTTATAATTATTCGGCTGTAAAAAAAATAAAAAATTATGGGTATATATATAGGCTATATATAATTTAATTTTAACTTTTAAACGAATTAAATATTCAAGTATTTAAATTTTAATTTACTACTCTGAATAACTTAATGTTAAATGAATTTATTCACCAATCCAGCAGATATTTTTAAGG
Source organism: Centruroides sculpturatus (assembly GCF_000671375.1). NCBI lineage: Eukaryota > Metazoa > Arthropoda > Arachnida > Scorpiones > Buthidae > Centruroides > Centruroides sculpturatus. Next base: position 266,908 of record NW_019384421.1, on the reverse strand, counting down.
TTTTTTTTTTCTTAATTTTAATTGAAATGAAACACTTTTAATAGCAATTTTTTAATATTTTAAAAATATGGTTATAAATTTCATATACTATTTTTAGCTTAAAGTCTATTAATATTTCAATATTTATAGTTTATATAAGCTCTAATAAACAAAGTTGTGTTTTGTCCTGAAATTATTATCTCAACCTGTATTTTCTGCAAATAAAATTACAATTTCACGGTAACATTATAATCTAATTAACCATTTATTAATTTAAGTATAATAAACATTTAATATAATAAATTTAATTAATTATTAGGAGTTTTTATACAAGATTTGACGAAAATATAGTCTATTTAGTTTCTCAAATCTGCTGAAATATTGTTTCAGAGAATAATAATTTTGTTAAATGAATCAATTCAATCGATTCTCATCATCACAAAGCCCGCAAATGAACGACAAAGCACCAATTTCTGTACTGTATTTGATTGTGTTCTCACTGCTTTACATCGATTGTGAATTGAAAATCGAAGCGGAAACTATCTATATATAGCCTATACATATTGTGAAAGTAAAATACATTATATTAATTTACTTCCTATCATTATTATAAACTTTAGCTTACACATACCTAAAATAATAATAAAAAATATATCCTACATTTTAACATAAATTTGTTTTTTATTCTAATAAAATTAAAATATATAGGCCTTTATTTTTTCTATTATGTATATTCCTTATCCAATAGACATAAATTTTTAGACTTCATTCACAAATCAGTGGACTATCGAGTAACTTAAATGGTTAACTGACTTTTGGACCATCCTGCAATGTTCTTTTTAATATAACAATTACAGTGCATATTTTATAGGATTTTAACACACTAAAGTAATCAAATTAATTTTACTTTTATATGTATAATGCACAGGTGTCATTATCATTAGCCTGTATTATTACATAAATAAAAAGAAAAGGCCACATTAAATTTCTCAATAAACAACTTTTGTATAGAAATTCAATTTTAAATTTAGTTTCTTGAATTAAAATTTATTTCGTGTAATTATGCAAAAATATAGGGGAGATCGGGGCAAGATCGGCATGTTAAGTTTTACTTAAATTTTGTGTAATAAATACTGCTGTAAACTGAAAAAAAAGCTTTGCATATTGTCTATTGGAATGTTACCTTACTATAGAACTGGTTAAAATCAGTTTGGAAATAAAAATAATTAAAATAATTACAACTTTACAAGAAGAGAGAAATTGACGAAGTTGCCCCGGGTATAGGGGCAAGATCGGCAACTTCTCTCTTTTTGTAAAGTTGTAATTATTTTAATTATTTTTATTAAAGTTG
>NW_019384421.1:139764-263684 GCF_000671375.1 Centruroides sculpturatus | reverse complement strand
CCATTACTGTTGCCCCTATACCAGGGGCAACTTTAATAAAAATAATTAAAATAATTACAACTTTACAAAAAGAGAGAAGTTGCCGATCTTGCCCCTATACCCGGGGCAACTTCGTCAATTTCTCTCTTCTTGTAAAGTTGTAATTATTTTAATTATTTTTATTTCCAAACTGATTTTAACCAGTTCTATAGTAAGAAAACATTCCAATAAACAATATGCAAAGCTTTTTTTTCAGTTTACAGCAGTATTTATTACACAAAATTTAAGTAAAGCTTAACATGCCGATCTTGCCCCGGTCTCCCCTATATACACAATACATTAGTAAATTATATTAATTTATTTATATCTATAACTGAAACTAAATAGAACTTACAGACTTATTAATTACAAATATTACAATTATTTCTACCAAATTTCGATGAGAAAATTTAATAAAATAATATTTAAAACAATACATTAGAAAAGAGTAAACAAAATAAATTATACACAGGGGGGAATGTACATAGGGACTAATAGGGCTTAAGTCCTGAGCCCCCAAATGTCAACGGCACACAAAAATTGAATTATTATCATAAATTTTTAATACTTTTTCATTAACAATGAGCACTTATCGTATTGTAAAAAATAGTTAATATTAATAATATAATAATAATGATAATTTATAGTATTATTTATTTTATTGTAATCAACGTAATGTAATTAGTCAGTACTTAATGTAAATATTTCATTATTTCTTATGTTTCTTATATAACATATAAAGTTTGTCATTCAACACCATTTCATAAATAAATAGGCCTATATTTCAACTCTGGTTTTGATGTTATTAAAAATGAATTTTAAACTCCAATTTAAAGATTCTTAATGTAACAAAAAATGGTGCCCCATTGGACTTCAATAAGCCCTGGGCCCCTGGTTATACATTAATAAATATGGCGGTTCATTCTACATGAGAAATTATGAGAGGTTGGATAAGGAAATCAAATATTATGTCAAACATACCTAAGACATCCAGATTTAATATTACAAAACATTTTTGATTAAAGAGAGAAAAATCCAGCAACGAGTTACGTAACTTTCCCGGCAAAAAATTTAAAATTGTGATAGCCCGTCTGTTACGATATTTTATTAGAAAAACACTTTTTATATTATTAATTATTATAAAATGGCAAAAGCTTAATTTTGAGGATAGAGACGAGTTTTATAAAAAAAATTGTAAATGACAACAAGTAAAATTTTCATAAGTTCGACCCCATTTGAAATATGATACATGAATGACCTCCCTCTATCTCCCCACCCCTCGACCGTTAACCACCAAAATTTAATAGCGTCAATCACCCTAATAAACAAACCTCCCTGCAAAATTTCAGAAATTTTCGTCAAAGGACACAGAAGTTATTAAGCTTCAAAGAGGATGAACAAAATTATGCTCTCCACACACTAACACTCAGACTTTTGCATTTTTCGATGTTTCGAGGTTCCCTAGTCCAAAAATGCAAAAATCTTGAAGGCGGTCATATTTTTGACAATCGTCATACTTTCCTTGTTATATTTAAGAATCAGGAAAGTAAAAATTGTTCATCAAAATGTAAGTATATTTATTTTACGTATTAATTTTAACATAAAAATCTATGTAGAAATATAACTATAATCATGAAATCTAGATATATGTGAATTATTCCCATAGTTTAAATAAATTTCAAACGGATCAGGCAATGTATGTCTACTTAAAATCAGAAGCAATACAATTATTTTCTGTAGTTGTAAAGGATATCTCTTGTAAATAAGTCATTAATAATGTCTTATGCACGTTTATCTGATTCAATAAGACGGACTTAAAGCAACATTGAAAACAAGTAATTATCTAATTCTTTAAAAGATAAGATTAGAAATAAGGGGTTCGACACGTATGCCAAGAGACTTGAGTATCTACCAAAAATGATTTCAAAATTATAGCAATAATTTCAGGAGAATGATAAATTGCTAAAAATGCTTGAAAAAAGGATTAGGCCTACTTTAGTTTGTGGTAATCGCTGCTTTGTCTTATCAAAGAAGTGCCATAGGAAGATTGTAAACAACTTTCTCTAGAGCTTTTTTCAGCCATTGAGACAATTGTTTCGAAGTAAACCATATACTAAATTATTAAAAAGAATACTCATGTTTTGTATCCTTCTCGCTATTCTTACAAGAAAAGTTGTTTAAATTGTTAAAGATTCATTCTACCACTGGAACTCAAACAATTGAGAAAATATTTACTGTATTTATTTATTACGAGATTTGAAAGAAATTGTCAGAATGAGTGTTAAGACTCAGTATACTGACCGATTTTCAACAGTCCTGGAGAGAAAAAAAGATACATAATTACTCTTGTCCCTTTAGTAGTAATCAACATGATGTCTCTGTCGCAAAAATACTTAGAGCAAACCATATAAACAAGCCTATGCGACTTCACATGTTTGTAGGAGATATTCTGATTGTTTAGCATTACAAATTCAAAGGATGGATTTGCCAGTTGAAATTGAATCCAATAGTGCATGTCTGGATTCTTCAGGAAAATTCAATGTAGTCCGTCGGCCTTTTCTATAATACAGTATTACACACTCCAGAACCAAACATATTTCTTAGCTCACAGAGAAGTGGACAAGACGACTCGTTATGTGAATTGTATGGTCATAAATGATGATCGTATTTCCTATTAATAGTTGTATTGGTGATATCTGATATCTGTAATATCACAATATGCGATTCAGAAAAGTATTGAAACGAATGGCTGTCCTTTCGTAATCTCTTATTTTGATATTATTTCGAATCATATTGCACACAGAAAGTTTTGCTATTAGAGACAGCCGGTGTAATCCATACTTATAATGTAGAAAAATATTCAAATTATCAGAAAGTTTGTATAAAATATTTCGTTTACAAATTTTCAAATATATATTTTTTAATTATCTTCAATAGTTTCTCGACATATTTAATTTTAAAGATGGTCTTGTATGTAGTGAAAAACGATGCAATGAAATATTATTGACTCGTATTTCAAGAGTCATAATATCTCAAGATAATGGGGCGAATTGCATTCAAGAAAGACTGCGCCATATTTAGTCCTTTCTTCTCTATTGTGTTTTCAGTCATTAGTTTAAAATGCCTCTTTATTTATGTATTTTACGCGATAACAGCGTAACAGTATATGTAAAATGTTACAATAGCTAACATTAAATGAATAAAACAGTAGCAAATAGACAGTTTAGCGATGTTTAAATGAAGCAGAGTAGCATAGTCCATCCACTTGAATGTTCAACATTCAATTTCCGTTTGGAACAAATTCGCGTTGTTTTTTTCCAATTGTCCACTCAAAAGCTATATAAAATTAAAAATAAATTTGTATATAAAATATCCTTGTAAAATTAATTTATATAAATTTTAAATAATATTTTTAAAAATATTTCTGAATAAAAGACTCCGTACGAATATGATTACGCAGCATTCGTATTTAATTAAGCATTAAATTAATTTATAACGTGCATAATACAGAAGTTACCTGTAATTATTTATTGAATTTGATTATGTCTACTGATCACTATTGTGTAATTAATTAAATTGTAATGTCATATTTATACAATTTTTATTTTTTTCATATCATAATGAATAATAACAAGCAAGGGCGTTGACAGAGAGATAAATGGGGTACTTGCCCCTCTTTAGAATCGAGTAAAACATTCTACAAATTATAATCGTAAAAGTGATTGAAATACGTGATAGGATATTTGGTTTGTCACATTCAGTTTATTATTCATCGGAATACAGTTTTAAACTAAGGACAATATTAATAATTATTTATTGTTTGAAATACAATAGTTCAAAATATTTCAATAATTTTTTTTTATATCACAAGTTATAATAAACTTTATTATACTGTACTATTTTAATATTAGTCTATTTGTGTGAATACAGTATTCAAAGATAAGATATTTAATTTAATAGAATTAAATCAAATATTGTATGTAAATCATTAAATATTGAATTAAATGATGGTTTATATGAAATATATCATCATCTAATAATATTGTATGCAGTAAACACAATTGCATCCCAAAGTAATTGAGAAAATGACTAGTGGAAAGCAGTAAAATCGATTTTTAATGCAAAATAGTAAATGATACCGAATCATTTATATTTTATATGTTAAGGACGACCTATAAGTGTCTGAATCAAAGAGAATTTGAAATTAATTTCAATAATTCTTTAATTTGATTAATTTATCTTGTTCAAATTTGTATATCTAAGCTGTTATAGGTGTTAGAATCTATAATTTAATATTAGATTGTATTTAGACATTAAAATAAAAAAAAGAAATGTTTAATCTACAGTACTGTACATTAGCTCATTAATTCTCTTATATCTAAATCATAACATAAATAATTACGACATTTTTTGTTAACAGATGGCGACAGTAAAACAAAGAAAATCGAATTTTACTATAATAAAAATTCTTTATCATAAAAATAAATAAATTAATGAATATAATATAGATAAAATTGTATTTATTTTATCTAATTGGTAAGGATATTTTTTAATTATCTTCAATAGTTTCTCGACATATTTAATTTTAAAGATGGTCTTGTATGTAGTGAAAAACGATGCAATGAAATATTATTGACTCGTATTTCAAGAGTCATAATATCTCAAGATAATGGGGCGAATTGCATTCAAGAAAGACTGCGCCATATTTAGTCCTTTCTTCTCTATTGTGTTTTCAGTCATTAGTTTAAAATGCCTCTTTATTTATGTATTTTACGCGATAACAGCGTAACAGTATATGTAAAATGTTACAATAGCTAACATTAAATGAATAAAACAGTAGCAAATAGACAGTTTAGCGATGTTTAAATGAAGCAGAGTAGCATAGTCCATCCACTTGAATGTTCAACATTCAATTTCCGTTTGGAACAAATTCGCGTTGTTTTTTTCCAATTGTCCACTCAAAAGCTATATAAAATTAAAAATAAATTTGTATATAAAATATCCTTGTAAAATTAATTTATATAAATTTTAAATAATATTTTTAAAAATATTTCTGAATAAAAGACTCCGTACGAATATGATTACGCAGAATTCGTATTTAATTAAGCATTAAATTAATTTATAACGTGCATAATACAGAAGTTACCTGTAATTATTTATTGAATTTGATTATGTCTACTAATCACTATTCTGTAATTAATTAAATTGTAATGTCATATTTATACAATTTTTATTTTTTTCATATCATAATGAATAATAACAAGCAAGGGCGTTGACAGAGAGATAAATGGGGTACTTGCCCCTCTTTAGAATCGAGTAAAACATTCCACAAATTATAATCATAAAAGTGATTGAGATACGTAATAGGATATTTGGTTTGTCGCATTCAGTTTATTATTCATCGGAATACAGTTTTAAACTAAGGACAATATTAATAATTATTTATTGTTTGAAATACAATAGTTCAAAATATTTCAATAATTTTTTTTTATATCACAAGTTATAATAAACTTTATTATACTGTACTATTTTAATATTAGTCTATTTGTGTGAATACAGTATTCAAAGATAAGATATTTAATTTAATAGAATTAAATCAAATATTGTATGTAAATCATTAAATATTGAATTAAATGATGGTTTATATGAAATATATCATCATCTAATAATATTGTATGCAGTAAACACAATTGCATCCCAAAGTAATTGAGAAAATGACTAGTGGAAAGCAGTAAAATCGATTTTTAATGCAAAATAGTAAATGATACCGAATCATTTATATTTTATATGTTAAGGACGACCTATAAGTGTCTGAATCAAAGAGAATTTGAAATTAATTTCAATAATTCTTTAATTTGATTAATTTATCTTGTTCAAATTTGTATATCTAAGCTGTTATAGGTGTTAGAATCTATAATTTAATATTAGATTGTATTTAGACATTAAAATAAAAAAAAGAAATGTTTAATCTACAGTACTGTACATTAGCTCATTAATTCTCTTATATCTAAATCATAACATAAATAATTACGACATTTTTTGTTAACAGATGGCGACAGTAAAACAAAGAAAATCGAATTTTACTATAATAAAAATTCTTTATCATAAAAATAAATAAATTAATGAATATAATATAGATAAAATTGTATTTATTTTATCTAATTGGTAAGGATATTTTTTAATTATAAAATTATTTTCCCCCCCACACTAATAATTTCAGAAAAGCAAGTGGTGCCATCTTTCCGTAAATATAAAAATTAATTCTAATTAATTAATTTTTAATAATCAAACATGAAGCGGGTAATTACTAATACTTACGATAATGTTATTAATTAAATTCTTAATTTTTTTAATCAAATAAGGCATTTATAATTATTTAAAATATGCTATTTTAAGATTACGAATTGTAAACATATTAAAATATAATTTTTAAAGCAAATTATTAACAGTTAATATTAAGACAGTATTTTAAAATAATAAATTTTATTAATAATTTTGACACTAGATGGAGACACGTTTTTATTTTGTCAAATATTTTTTCCTCGGATGCTCATGACATATAAATTATAAATAATATCAATATATTTAATGACTTTTATATAATCATTTTTTTCCAGTGATTCTTAGTAAACGATTTTATAATTTTTTTTTCATCATCGCGAACCATCAATAGATAATTACTTCCTTTGAAAGGTGATGATACAATCATTTCTATACAATAAAAAANAATATTTATATTAAAAAAAAAGGTATTTTTTTAAAAAATCGCTTTGATATTCAGGTCTATACAGTTATATTTTAATATAATATATACAGTATCTATTTTTCGCTTGTTTAATAAATGATTATTAAGCTATATACAAGTTAAGACTGTTAAGTTATTTGAAAATAATAACTTTATTTAAAACACGTTTTAAGATCTAATAATATACTTCATTACTAATTTTTATTTATATCAGTCGTGTTTTAATTTAGGTTGAAATACGAATTTAAAAATAATTTTAAAATAGAGCCATTGAAAACTGTTCCTTAATTTATAAAGTGGATTGTATGCAGTAGATGCTTTAGCATAATTTATTGGAAGCATACAGAGATATAGTTATCAAATACTAAGAAAAAAATTCATAAAGTATTTTAAAAAATAACGAAAAATTTCATGTACAATCAGCCATTTCTATCCAATGCACGTCTAAAGCGACAATACCCAGCCATTTGATTCCTATTACTCTTATCGGTCTAAGATTGTTGGAATGGGACCCGAGATAACTTTCGGCACCTCACGTGGCTCTACTTTATCCTGACTTTCCAAACAGGACAAGTAGGTGACCAAATGACTTCTCACAAGTCCAGTTAGATAGGTGACTTGACCTTTTCCCTAAAGCATCACTTCTTAACTTTTATTTATTTATTTTTCTTTTAATTGATCTTTGTAACGTATGTGGCTTCTATAAGATCTTATTCGGGTTGAATGTTAGATGCTATTGTAAATTGTAATGCTACAATAATAATAACAATAATAAATAAATTAATTAAGTTGAATAGTTATTAAAGTTTTAGCATCGTTTTAATCGTTCATTACAAGTTCGTAGTAGAGAGAAAGATAAATAAATTTTATTATTATTATTATTATTATTTGTAATTTTCAGAAATATTTTTGCTTTATTTTTCGTCTATATAAGTCATGCATTAAACATTAATTTAGCATAAAAAGCTAATAAAAGTATGTCGTCATTGTAGCTTATATTAAGTATATGGATGAATTTTAATGTTCATTAGTTTACCTATTTCTTAATGTTAATATTAACATGAATTAGAAATGTAAAATTAGAAATTAATCATACTCAAATCCCTTTGGACTTTATGATGGATGAGCGATTACATGTCCAACTAATTTTAACATTATATATTAATTTTTTAAATGTATAAAAATGTATATAAAAAATTATTGAAAACGTTAAAACTTTACATTAAACAGATAACAGACAATAAAATTAATTTTTATAATTTTTTTTTCATCATCGCGAACCATCAATAGATAATTACTTCCTTTGAAAGGTGATGATACAATCATTTCTATACAATAAAAAAAGGGGGAAAATAAAAAAATGCATCAAAAATGATCAAAGAATCATTTATTTCGAATTAATAAGACGAATAATTGAATAAAAACATCAAATAAATCGACATTAATAGAAATTTGAACTTAATTTTTTTTTCATAAAATATCTTTGCGAACATTTAAAAAATTCATATTTTTAACATATTTTATATAATTAAATATATCTTTTTCATTGTAAAATATTTTTTTATGTAAAAAAATCCTATATTTAGTAAATTTATTCGTATATAAATGGAGTTTTTGCGTGTTCGATGTTTCATTTGCATGACTATCTTTCGCTTTATGATCCAATCTATTTATTTAAATGGAGTTAAATTTTCACGAATGATCTTTTGTTAAAGTAACTAATAGTTTTTCTTTTTTAATTTTTTCCTATTATGTTAAAAAATATTAGCCTATTTTTAACATATCCTCGTAACAATTATATTCTTAGACAGAAAGAAATTACAAGAACAATAAGAACAATACATACTTATAAATAAAGTAATTTTACATACATTTAATGGATATTTGTTAATTTTTTGTAGTTTTTTTTATGTTATGAAGTTACATAATTCTTCAAACGTTGATAATTTTTACTAATTTAAGAGATTTTTACATAAAATTTAATCGAAAACACCCTTTTATGTCGTCAAATCTTAGCACTAATTATACTTTAATTCATAAATTTAGCTTTAATACATACAAAAACTTAAGCTTTAATNAAATAAAAAATGTACAGTTGTAATATATATAGCCTATATATTTATAAATATATATATTTATAAAAATAAAAAGCATAAATCTGTCATTGAACTTAAGATTTAGATTTAGGCTATTTTTTCACGAGAATTGCAATTGGTTAAACGTAAATTTATCTAAACGAAGAAAAACAATTATATTTAGGTTTATATTTTATTTATATATATATGAAAATATAATATATATATGAGTAAAACTATCTTTATAGAGTTTTAAACAGAATCGCTTGTCTAGAAAATGAAAAAGAAATATAAAAAAGAGCCATAATTGTGCATATCCTTCATCTCTTATTCGAGAACCATTAGCAATAAGTAATCCTTTGTTTAGATCATCTTTTAAGGAAAGGAGACTTAGAAATCATTTCATCTAAGTCAAAAAAAAAAAGATCAGAGCAACATTATAAAAAGAAAACAATTAGGCACAAGTATCCAATCTCATTAAAACACGCCTACATCCGGGTCTGAGCTTTTCAGATTGCAGTAGATAGTACTCAGCCAATCAATCACTAGAACGTAGGCGGAACAAACGACCGGAGAGCCTCTACAGCATCCTTCCCCCTTATCGTGATGTGGTAATTGTCGTATCGGTGAAGCAACCAACCATTCAGGACATCAGTCATGCATTAAACATTAATTTAGCATAAAAAGCTAATAAAAGTATGTCGTCATTGTAGCTTATATTAAGTATATGGATGAATTTTAATGTTCATTAGTTTACCTATTTCTTAATGTTAATATTAACATGAATTAGAAATGTAAAATTAGAAATTAATCATACTCAAATCCCTTTGGACTTTATGATGGATGAGCGATTACATGTCCAACTAATTTTAACATTATATATTAAAATTTTCTCCGAAACTACATAATTATAAATTAAAGAATATAAATAAATATTTTTAAATGTTTAAAAGTTTGTAATTAAATAAATAATTTAAAAATTAATATGCAAATTATTAGTTAATTAATTAAGTATTTTACGAAGTAAATTTTGTTAATTTGAGGAAATTTTTATTTTGAAGAAAAAAAAAACAGCGAATTATTGGTTTTGAAAAGTTTTTTTGATGTTTTTTTTATGTTTTTTTTGATGTTTTTAAATAGAAAAGAATTAAAATGAAATGTGAAGTAGTCGCACAGTCAGTCTTCATCTACGCCGAAACAAAAGAAGTAAATAAATAAAAAAAAAGTGATCGCATCAAGACAAAGTTGCCAAATCTGGTCCGGAGGCAAAGCTCTTTTCATTTGTAGCGAGCAAGAAGCAAGTCAGCGCAATTCTACTAGTAAATTGGTTAAGTGAAAAACTAGACTAGGCTACGTTAGACTTTAGGCAATCGAGGAAAGTTATCTTCGATTCAATTCTTGGTTCCTACATCACGCACTCACGAAAAACGCCACCGAAAAACCGTCGCTCCGTAACAAGGAAATAGAAGATGTAACATCCACCGTCCTGTAAGATGACGTCTTCCATCATTCAAAGTGCACATCAAACATCGAGCATCTTGCGAGAGGTTCTTTTTGGACCATCAGCTTGATTGGTCAATCAGTCTGACAGCCAGTGTAGCTGTAGGGGGTAAGCAACGCCAGGTCGTAAACTCCCCTCTTCTCTTACTAGATAGCTGTTTTAATCAGGTAATAGTTTGTATAGGATTGTTGTATGTGCGTTAGGTGGATAGAGGAACCGGTGTTGTAACGGCCGGCTACGGACACTCGTCTATAGCAACCCCTAAAGTGCTACAGCACACTTAATGGAGGTTCAGTCACTTAAGTAGCATTTGTCGGAAACATATTGTAGTCGGTCATGCACAGTGGCCGACTAATAACACACTATCATCGATTGTAAGGATACGTCTCCGGCGACAGAGTGGCTCACGTACACTGCTATCCGTAGACTTTACAGCAGGACTAACTCAATTTATTACTGGCTACCGTCTGGCCGTACGCCTGCAGTGGTTATCAATTATGCACCTAGCTGGCCTCTTGTTGAGATGAAGCTGTCCTAAGCCGAATGCTATTGTGAGTGGAGCAAGAGAGAACACGCACATCTACTGAAATATTTAAACCATACTCGGAAGAGGTACACTCCAGAAGAGCGACGTGAGTTGTGCTGCTGAGGGATGTTGCAACATCGTTCGGTGGCTCCCCCAGGTGGGACCGATACGAAAGTCTGAATATACTGACATCGCAGATTATAGTCCCTAAGCAGAACTAGCGTCGACGTAAAGCAATGGCGTTTATTTATCGAGACGCGATCGTCAAAGTTGACTCCATACGTCAAAACTGGTGCGTGTGTGGGATAATGGTTTGTACTTGATATGTTGGTAGGCAGTAGAGTTAACATTTAGAACGACCAGAGAGCAGTTTGCAGTCAAAACACGTTACCGAATGTTGTAAACGATACCGCTGCGCATTGCGAATTGAGTTGACAGCAATATTGCGTGCTTTGCTATGAAAAAATTAGAGCCAACTCTCTTAGATATATGACCAGATGGATGACTCGCAATTGTTAACTAAATTGTTTTCTGATAGAATATTTCTTGCACAACTTTACTCGCTTTCTATTGATTTAAACCATCGGATAAGACACATTTAAGACCAAACTTGCAATTAGTAACGTCTAAACTCACGTTTTAACTCGTTTTTTCGTTATAAAATCAAAATCTTCTTCTTTCTGAAGGTTCGAGCTTTCCGATACAAAATTCTATTAAAAATATACAAACATTAAACAAGTTTGCATTATACTTTTATATATTTAGATTAGTTTATATGTATAGTTTCTTCCATATCATTATCAGTACATACGCTTCCTATACATCAATTAAAAATATTAAATTTTCTTGGACTTCGCGTTAACAGACAACTTACTTCTAAGTTAAAATCATTCATCAAGAATATATAGCCTATATTTGTTAGTTTAGTTTTATTGATTAGAATTTAATAAATGTTATTTTTACTATTGTAGTTATAAATAAATCTTTAATATTCTTATAATCTAAAAGGATTAAAGTTACAAATTTATAATTTTCTATAAGACTTACAGCATGTTTACTTTAAATAAATAAGTTCTAGATTTGTCTATTTGAAAAAGATGAAAATTGCTTTTTGCTTAATTTAAAATACAGAATTTTAACCGTTAATAAATTATTAACATTAAAAAATATATTTGTTTTTTCATAATAATTTGATTATTTTGTAATAAATTCAAATCACATTCCTTTTTTAAAAACTTGGAAAATGTTATCTACAAAATAACTGATTAAAGCCTATATTTCCGAATATAAAAACTTGATAATAATTAAATAAAAAATGTACAGTTGTAATATATATAGCCTATATATTTATAAATATATATATTTATAAAAATAAAAAGCATAAATCTGTCATTGAACTTAAGATTTAGATTTAGGCTATTTTTTCACGAGAATTGCAATTGGTTAAACGTAAATTTATCTAAACGAAGAAAAACAATTATATTTAGGTTTATATTTTATTTATATATATATGAAAATATAATATATATATGAGTAAAACTATCTTTATAGAGTTTTAAACAGAATCGCTTGTCTAGAAAATGAAAAAGAAATATAAAAAAGAGCCATAATTGTGCATATCCTTCATCTCTTATTCGAGAACCATTAGCAATAAGTAATCCTTTGTTTAGATCATCTTTTAAGGAAAGGAGACTTAGAAATCATTTCATCTAAGTCAAAAAAAAAAGATCAGAGCAACATTATAAAAAGAAAACAATTAGGCACAAGTATCCAATCTCATTAAAACACGCCTACATCCGGGTCTGAGCTTTTCAGATTGCAGTAGATAGTACTCAGCCAATCAATCACTAGAACGTAGGCGGAACAAACGACCGGAGAGCCTCTACAGCATCCTTCCCCCTTATCGTGATGTGGTAATTGTCGTATCGGTGAAGCAACCAACCATTCAGGACATCACTGTGCATTACCACTTAGCCTATGCTTTTAAAATGATTCCTTGTATGCACACACCTCATGACAATGACTGCAATTACACTTGTGGTCCTTGAACGACTAATGCATCTCACGTGGTGCATTTTGTATGGATCGAAATTATTATAATTATGTTGATAGTTGCATTCCTGATCCTTAGTGGCTCGACCCGAGTTGGAGTGTCTTAATGTAGGGTTATTTAGGCTCCGTTTGTATGTTCTTGATGGCTTTTTAAACTAAACTGAACATTTTTCTTCCAAGAAAATCGAACTGCTTTTCTTTTATATTTAACCTATAAATATTTATGAATTCTTTTCGTTTAAAGAAAATTATGGATTTTTTTTTCTTTCTCTCTTTAGAAGATGGTTTAACTCTTTTGGCATTAAAATTACTCTTCTTAAAATAAACTTTCTTTCTTTTACACAAAAACATTTTATTATCTACAAATTGAATTTTATTTTTAGAATTATTATGCTTAATATTTATAAAATTTTTATTATATACGCCTGTAATTTCGGTTGCTTTAAAAATAAATTCATCTTCAGTAAGGAATTCCTTACGTTTAACTTATTCACTAAGCATTTACTCGGAAAATAGACCTGAAAAATTGAAAATAAGGTTATATTAGTTTAATAATTTCACTTACTATTTATATATTAAAAAACAAAACTTTTTAAGTGTTTTATAGATCTGTAAATATCGGTATGAAATGATAATTCTTGCGCCATTCTTCTACATTAATAAACAGTTTAGACCTGTAAATATATGATTTTAAGATATTTATACGATTTTTAAAAATATAGTTAATAAATAAAAATATTTTTACAAACATATATCACTTAAAGATATCTTAAAATCTTTAAAAATTAGGAAAGAGTGCAAATTGACTTTGGATATCCCTTGTAGTTTTAGTGGTGCTGGAATTGCACCTGCTTTAACTATAAAGTCGTGACATATACAAGAAAGAAATTAATACAGAATAATGATGAATGATTTTATGTAACATCTTAGCCAGTTTAAGAAGAAAAATTAAAAGATTATTGTGTAT
The DNA here is from genome assembly GCF_000671375.1 of Centruroides sculpturatus. Classification (NCBI taxonomy): domain Eukaryota; kingdom Metazoa; phylum Arthropoda; class Arachnida; order Scorpiones; family Buthidae; genus Centruroides; species Centruroides sculpturatus. Next base: position 249,800 of record NW_019384421.1, on the reverse strand, counting down.
AAGAAAAAGAAATATATGTATTTTTCCGAATAAAAATATTCTATCCTATTACAAAATGCACCCGGTTCAAGCGGATGGATGGGTATGGCCTATATCTGTCAATATAAAGCAGATTTGTCTGCTTTAAAGGTGGAAACGCGACCTCGGAAACTCCCTTTTTAAATTTTCAAACCCTGATACATTAACAAATAGGCTCTGAGTCCCGGACACATTTAATGGAATCAATTCTTGTGAATCTAATGCGATTTTTGCGATTATAGCCTATAGGACCACAATAGAAGGTCTATAAATGTGATGGGACATGTAACATTAGAAAATGGACTAAGCTGAGATAGAACATTTTTATAAATTTTATAAATCACCTATTTGATTGACTATTCTTGTATTTTAACATTATTGTGTTTTGCTCTGTATTTATCTTAAAGAAGAAAAAACAGTTTTATTTATTTATTTTATTTTAAAGTGAATTGCAATAGATTATAAAAGCAGGTAATTGTATTCTATTGTAGTTTTAAAAAGCAAAAGAAAAGGATTCAAATTTTAAAAATAATAATTTATAATTATCAAAATTTTATTTTTAATATGATCTAACAGAGAACGAAACTTATCTCTAACGCCAAAGATTACCAAATAGATGAATAGTATTGTGAAATCATCATTTCTAAACCATTCTCAGGGTCTGGCCTGAGGATACATTTGAGGCAGTGGCGCCTAAGTTCGTAGATTAGAACAGTATCATGGAAGCGGTGACTTGGAGACTTATCTGTTTGATAGACGGTTGGGATGTGCTGAGTACTTTTTAATGTATTTGCCACACCTTTAGACGACTTAAGGGGAATGCCTAAAGCTTAACTTAAATGACTGTTTAGTACTAACATCATCAATGGGCTATATCTATCTCTTCGACGAATGGTCTATATTTAAAAGTATTTAAGGTTCTTGTTCTGATAATAGTGCTATTTAGTATTCTTACCTCTAAATGTAGTTAATTTAATGCTTTTCTTAGAATAAATAATAAACATAAGTTAATATTTTTAAGGTTATTGAGCTCTCTCTTTTTTGGGTAAACAAAATTTTGTCCAAATATTATCATTCGTTTATTAATATAAAATCATTCGAGTTATTAAACGAAGTTTTCTCAACAAGAAAATATCAAAATTTCTTTAAAATATATGATTAAAGACGTATTATGAAGTGTTAAATCGACACGTGAAATGTTATCGAGTATTTATTGCCTGTCTAATTAATTGAATGACCCAAAAATCTGTAAAATACCTTCAGGCAGAATCAAATGTAGTTTTTAGATTAAATAACCTTGAAGTAAGTAGGGCCTAAATGGTTTCTTGAAGTGGACATGGAACCTATCTGTCACTTTTAGTGCTTTCCAGACAAATAATCTATAGCAGTAGATATATTCTATTATATCGATTACTTTAAATTATATATTAGATATATTTTTATTTCTGTTAAAATTTTGAAAATTTAATCTTCTAACAAGTTTCGATTTTCGAGATTTATTAATATTAGTAGGCANGCCCGGAGACAAAAGATAAAATTACGATGGGATGTAGTCTAACTAATTGAAAGTTGTTTGTTTTTATGGAAGTGCATGTAAAGCTTATATGAAATTTGTGTTTAATTTTATTAATAAGTCTTTTTTTGATTCTTACTTATTTGATACGCTAATATATTTAAATATATTTATGTAATTAACTGGAATTCTAGCATTAGAATTTACGAGTGTCGAATTTTTCAACGTTTCCCTATTGTTAATTATTAATTTTTTAAATTCTAAAATTGTATAATCTAATTATTAAGTTTAAATGATAGTCTAAAATTAATTAATTCTAATTTTAGACTATCGAAATCATTCAATTATGTTTTTATTGAATCAATTGAGATTGTCAACCTGATTCAATCATTTTAAAGAATTAAAATTATCTCATAATAGTAATAACGTATAAATATTAACATTTGAGCAGATAAAAGTTAAATTCAAAATAATAAAGTACTAAAATTTAATTTTCAAAGANATTAATTGAATGACCCAAAAATCTGTAAAATACCTTCAGGCAGAATCAAATGTAGTTTTTAGATTAAATAACCTTGAAGTAAGTAGGGCCTAAATGGTTTCTTGAAGTGGACATGGAACCTATCTGTCACTTTTAGTGCTTTCCAGACAAATAATCTATAGCAGTAGATATATTCTATTATATCGATTACTTTAAATTATATATTAGATATATTTTTATTTCTGTTAAAATTTTGAAAATTTAATCTTCTAACAAGTTTCGATTTTCGAGATTTATTAATATTAGTAGGCACTAAACTTGAATTGTTAGATGCATTATTTATATATAAAACATTATTATTTTATTTTTAAAAAATAAAATTTTTCAATTAGTTTGTAAGCATTTTTTTAAATTAGTAAATCAGTTAATTTAATAAAACCCTATTTAAAAGAAAATAGTAGAATTTTTTTTGAATAAACTTAATTAAATGTTTTTTATTTGTATTATTTTCGAATATTGATTCACATGAATAATAAATTTTTTATTCACGAAATGTTTTTCATCGTCTTGTGGTAGTAAAATTGATTATAATTATACTATTAATATTTATTAATTTATTATATTGTATTTAATATAAATTTACTTCAATTATTAATTTTTTAAATTCTAAAATTGTATAATCTAATTATTAAGTTTAAATGATAGTCTAAAATTAATTAATTCTAATTTTAGACTATCGAAATCATTCAATTATGTTTTTATTGAATCAATTGAGATTGTCAACCTGATTCAATCATTTTAAAGAATTAAAATTATCTCATAATAGTAATAACGTATAAATATTAACATTTGAGCAGATAAAAGTTAAATTCAAAATAATAAAGTACTAAAATTTAATTTTCAAAGATTATTTTTTTAATATTTTGTCTAAAATACACCTTTAAAAATAAGAATTAAAAAAAAAAAAGATTTAAGAATAAAGAAAAAAAATAATAAGAATTAAAAGCTACAAATCTATCTTCTAGAATCTAATTAAATGTTAACATTTATTTATATTTAGTTTTAATAATAGTTTAATGTTAATTATTTAATATTCTATAAAATATTTTTATAAATAATGAATGATATTTTGAGATTAAATATAAAGTTTTGAATTTACAACTTTCATAAATTTTTAAGTCCTATTGAAAAAAACCAATATTATTATTATTATTAAAATTTTATTAAATAAAAATATAATTTTTATTGAAAAAGAATATAATTTTGTTAGAATTCATTAATAAAAAAAGAAGAAAAAAAATTAGCTTTCTTTGCAAAAATCCAGATTATAGATAGACATATCAGGTATACAGTTTATGTAAAAGTATAGAAAAAATAGCCTCATAAATCACATCTTTTTTCAACCCATCATCAATAAAATTCAAACATATCCTTATAAAATTTTAAAAAATTAAAATAGCAAAAGAGACAATCGAAAAACTATCATTGGCCTGAACATAAAATCCAGAGATATTTTTTTTTTTTTTGGTCAATGTAAAGCTTGATGAGTTTCACTATCGTGATAAATCTGCTTTATTAACTTCAAAGTGCTCGTTTCGTGCCATTATTTATATGGTCATAAGATAAGAGTCTTTGATGAGTACTGTTCTATGTTCATACAAGACATTGGAAAGACCATTAAGTCCATTGTCTGCGTGACGACGGTCCGGATACATTACTTAAAAGGCATTTCACGTTGTAGCAATAGCCTTATATACAGAATATCTATCTACTGTGTAACTAGAATTATGTAAAAATGTTGTCAGTCGAGTTGTCAGTTAAGTGATTGCCATCGGAGGTACCGCAATGGTTAAAGATACGTATCTATAACTCAAACATTATGATGCTCGGAAATCATAGGCCGCATCATTTGCAGCTGAGAAATAATCCATCCCCTCATCACGACTAGCTTTTTCCCTAAGAAGAAACGTTCAATTTTTCTTATTTTATATATGAAACTAAAATAGGTATTATATTATTCTAGGTACTAGATGTAGAAACGTGTAGGACTTTCCATAATAAATCATTCTGGTTTATTTTTTTGATATTTGAAACGAGGAAAAATAGTTTAACTACGGTTGTATGGCTGAAACACTTTTTCTTTTTTTAATTTATAAGAATTGTAACATCGAATTTTAAAGTTTTAAACGTGATTTAAGTTTTTATTTTATTAAATTTTGCTAATTTTAATCGAAAAATAACCATACATTTTCATTATTTCCAGCACTAGATGGAGGCACTTTATCCTCTTGTATGCAGCAGTATTGTTATTTCATGTAATTAACATTTATCTATAAAAAAAAAATATAAATAAATAAATGATTAAACAAGTTTATTCCTTTATATTAATAAAAGATGAAAAGATTACCAAATAGATGAATAGTATTGTGAAATCATCATTTCTAAACCATTCTCAGGGTCTGGCCTGAGGATACATTTGAGGCAGTGGCGCCTAAGTTCNAAACTTTTAACAAACGAATAAGATTTTTGAATTATATTTTAACAATTCCTTATTAAAGGTTACAACATTTATAAAATTTAATTTAATTAAGAGTGACAACCAGTTAATTTAATAAAATATAATTATAAATATTTTTTATAAGTTTAAAAGATAATAATAATGTTTATAATTTCCATAAAATTAAAATTATTTATTATTTTAATCACCGTATAATGTAATATATATCACTTACTCTTTGTTAGTGACTTTGCGGTGTTCAAGGAAAATCTTTTCTGTTTATTTTTATCGATATGTTGAACCTGAAAGAAAATTTAGAAGTGCAGATGTTCATGTTATGCTTGAGGGCTTCATAAAAATACCTAGTTACTTTAACTCTTGATTGTTTCTTTTCCAAGTTATACAACGGTGTATTTATGACATGGCTTGTCCTTAAGATTTATTAAGTCTATGTAGACCGGCCTAAATAAATCATTGGTTGTTACGCATATATACATCATTTTGGATATTCCCTGGAGATAATACTAAACAATAACTCTTTTATTCTGTTATAGGTTCTATTCTAATTCTTTCCATCTCTTCAGAATGTATGCTAAAAATAATAATATTTCTATTAATCATTTAAGATCTTTATAAATAATAGAATTTTTAATTATAATTTTAAAATAAATTCATTTCTAATGACTAATTCCTTTGAATTTTCTTCGTCTAAAGGTAGAAATTTTTGAGATTTTGTATAGTACAGAAGCATTTAACCCGTAACTAAAAACATTAATTATAATAAAAAATAATTTATTTTACAACTATTTAATTAATGTTAAAAATTTGTTGTTATTATTATTTTTTTCTACTTTTAAACAGGTCTCTTTCTAGGAAACGTCGCCATTTATTTTAAAAAGTCTCCTGTTAAGTAAATTAATAAATCAGAAGAATGTGAAGAGCTATCTTCCGATGCACATTTTCGTTGATGCATACAGTTCTTTAAGAAAAGCAGAGATATAATATTCTAAAGGTAACATAACTTCTCCTTGTTACGTCTCACGTATATAACATACACCTGGCCACGTGCTATCGCCTGTGTGTGGCCAGCCTCGGGTAGAAGGATCCATAACAAACCACTGTTTGCTCATCTGCAAAGCACATAATTTCAATGATTTGTTATAACAAGAATCTTTGCAATGTTCCATCCGCATTGAAAGACTTTATTCATGACTTAATGAGAATTTAAATTAAGTACTAACTTCTTTACAACAGAATTTTGCCCGGAGACAAAAGATAAAATTACGATGGGATGTAGTCTAACTAATTGAAAGTTGTTTGTTTTTATGGAAGTGCATGTAAAGCTTATATGAAATTTGTGTTTAATTTTATTAATAAGTCTTTTTTTGATTCTTACTTATTTGATACGCTAATATATTTATGTAATTAACTGGAATTCTAGCATTAGAATTTACGAGTGTCGAATTTTTCAACGTTTCCCTATTGTTAATTATTAATTTTTTTCTTTAATTAATTTATTTCTTTTTATAATTTATTGCAAAACTATACATTTAAAACATATAGTTTAAACATTTGTTTTTACTTTAATAATGTAGTAAATTACTATTTTTTGTTAATGTCGCTATTCTAAGATAAACGCTAAATTTTTAAATTAATAAACGTTAAAAAATGATAAAACTTTTTCTAGAACATTAGATTATAACTTAAATTTTAAAAGCTGAAGCTATTCTTTGTTCTTTATCGAGATAAATTAATACATAAGTAAACCTATTAACGTTAAAGAAAATTTAAAGCTACTTAAAAACAACCTCGCAATAATTGATAGTAAGGTCCACACAAAAAACATATTTAGTACCTAAGATCAAATTTATTTTAATGTTTTGCCTTAAGTTAGCAAAAGATAAGAAAATTATCTTGTATATATATACATATAAAAAAGCTATCTAATAAGGTCTAGTACATATAAATTCGACTTGTGTATCCCAAATGACTACAAATATGAGCATTTAATACTATTAAATTTTAATAGAGGGACTGAGATGATTACAATTTATAGGTTGTAATTCCCTCTAACAGCGAAAAAAAAAAGCAGTAATGGGCTCCATTTCTAATTTCCACTTTACACACCGGAGTTATTGCTCGATGAAAAAATAGCGATGGCTTCATTTTTTTCCTACTTTTTGCATCTTAATTCCTTCACCTCTTTGGCTTTTCACTTCGCCAGAGACTCGTGTGATTTAAGAGGAACGTTAAAATTTTAGCTTTACTGTTAAAATATTCAGTAATGGATGGTGTATATAAAGGTTTAAACCTAATAGCTTTAGAAGCTGGAAAGAAATGAGTACGCAAGCCATTGTAATGATACTTCCTATTAAAGTAAATATTTTTACTTGCCGAATGAAATATCATTGATGTAGTTTTTAAGAGATGAGCGTTTAAAGTATTTATTTATTTTTTTTATCTCATCTTCGTCTCTTATTTTCTAACAGATCTTTTCAAGGAAAAAAAAAATTGTAAGTTCTTGTATGGTAATTTAAATTGTATGGCATTTTAAAATCTCTAGATTATTATCTAACTGTTTAATGTTTAGACCTATTTAGTTTATTGGATTTTAACATTTTCTTATATTATATTTTTAATTTAGATTTTTATGGTATGTTTCTAATGCTCTCTACTTAATAAGCTTTTAGTTAATTTCTACATTAACTAGCATAAGGGAAAGAGAATGAATTATTTCAATTATGTTAAAGTATGTTGCGTGTGAATTTTAATTATAAGCTTATTAAAGTAGTTTAAAATGTATAAAAAACGTTATTTTATTATTTTAATTTGTAAAAATTATATTAAAATGAAATTAAAAATAAATATATTAATTAAATAATTAAAAAAAATTATTCTTTTTTTTCTTAGGGTTGAGTCTTAAATGTGGAAAGTTAAACTGAAAAGTAAGCTATAAAAAGTATTGAGAGAAAGAAAATGTTAAAATTTTTTATATTTATTAATTTAAATCTAAATCAATTATTTATCTTAATAAAAAATATTTTATTAATAGTTTTTAAACGTAAACGTTAAGTAATTAGATCTATAATTAGTTTAATGGAGTAGGATGTAAAAAATAAACAAAAAAAAGAGAGATAAATTTCATAAAATCTTTTATGATTAGAAAGTGTTTACGGCTTACAATGTAATATAATTGTAAAATATTTTCTTATATTAGTTTAATTTTTTTTAAAAAATCCACATTTCTGAACATTTTCCAGTGTTAAGTTCTACAAGCTTTAAATATAGCTTCTGCATAAGTTATGAATATAACTATTACCTCTGCAGCGTATATAAGTTTATTTATTTGAGGTAGAGTTTATAAATTTATAACTTATATAAACTTATCTTGAAGTTAAAACTTCCATATAAGCCTTTATACTCTATCTCTTGCTTTTCAAGAACGACGCTGAGTGATGAGTAGAAGTATGAAGAGAAGAAGGAGGAGGAAGAGAAAAAAGAATTTTTAATCATATATATTTCAATAATAAAAAATGATTAGGGATTGTAAATCAATGTGAAAATAATGTCATCAAAAGAAGTAAGAAAAAAATACTTGGCAGCACTGCAATTGAAGGAATTAGTTACCCGGATATTGTGGTAATCGTCGAGTTGAGCTTGCGACGGGAGACGAAGTGTATGATGCCATAATAGATCGTGATGTAGCTAGCTAATTAAATATCCTAGATAACAAGTCAGTTGAATGAATGATGGGAACTCATTATAGACTACAGCAAAGCAGTCATTAAAGTGTAAGGAGAATATTGTGTAGGGACACTTGAACATTTAATTATACAGTCACGTACCACAACAAAAACTATCGTATCACCACTCTTTTACACGTGAATTTGAACTTTTATTTCTTTTACTTGAGTTTCTTAAATATATTAATTGTTTTCATACATATAAATTTAATCATTTTAAGTAAATATCTTAAACATTTCAAAGTATATATTCGTTTGTTTAACTTAAATTCGTATGAGTCCGTACAAGTGATTATGAGTTTAATCATGATTTTAAACTAACAAATTGAAAATTTAAATAAATACATAACCTATTTAACTTAGGCCTGTAGAACACGAAAGATAATGTAGTGTACGGTTTAAAAAGATTCACAATTAAAATAATACCGAATAGAACATTAAACATAATAAATTTGCGTCTAAAATAGGCTTACACTAAAATGCATTTAACTTTCTTTACATTTAATGTAAACAAGAGTATTTTTTGAACTAATTTGATTAAAATAAAAAGTATTTTAATCCCTTATAATAAACTTTAAAAACAAAATATTTTATTAAGAAAAGAGGAAATAGATTGAACTTAACAAGTAGTTTTATAGGCTCTCGTTCAAATTATTTAAAAATTTATAATTATAAAGTTCCTTTTAACTTACAGCTTGCAAGGTTACATGTAGTAATTTTAATAGTTTATTTGACGATTTTATATTTAACTTTACGTCAATGTTTAATTTTATTTTAAACAAGAATAGTGGTAATAAATTGCATAGCGATTGTGTGCTAAATTCGTTAATTAAAACATTATAAACTTATAAAGTGAGTTTAAAACAATCTATTACTCTAACGACTTCATATAAAGTTACTTGTATGTGAACGAATAGGAACATTTTAGTTTATACAACTTGAAATATATCTAAATTAACTTTCTATTAATATAATTACACTTTATAGCTTTACATACATAAGCTATATGTATAAGGACTTAATTAACTCGGGTCAGCAGTTTTAATTTCCGTTGTTAAAGCAGTATTTATTTTTATGACTCAGCGAGTAAAATTAAAAATGGCCGTCTTGAAAGAAAACTTTATTCAATTTTACATGTAATAGTCGAGTTAAAAGAAGGTTGTGTCAGGTTGTTTAGCTTTGTAACTGCTCTTTACAGCATCGGCCATTAGATATAGGAGAGTGGTTGAAAATCACTGTTGTAGCTGGTCATAATGGATAAATAGATGTCTATTCTTGACTTTAACATCCGGATCTGAGAATAACTGTAAACATTACCAAGGAATTTTAATGATATTTCGTGTACTTCTAAACAGCCAATGCTGTCATTAACAAAATATTCATTCTTACACTCAGCAGAGCTTCTACTTATCTTTTTAGCTACTGCAGGACTTTCAAGATTATTTTCTTTTTCTTAATGTTATGTAAACACTGTAAGATTATATAGTCACGCTTGTTTGTTCAAACTAAGATCAATTTTTATTTTCCTTGAACGTGATATCGTTTTGTATTGCCTCAAGTTACTTTTTTTCTTCTTAAAGATTTACTAATAGCTTTAAAAAAACAATAACACATTATATATAAATTATTTTTATTAAATTTATTATACAAAAATAATTTTACTATTATTTAATTCTGTTTATGAACTAATTTCATTCTTTAATAGCTTATTTAAAATTAAAGAAATTGAGTTAAGTGGAAAATGAAATAAAACTTTATTTACTTTTATTTTTTTTGCTTAACTTAAGAAAATTATTGTAAATAAATAAAAGAAGAGAAAATTTTACTTCATTTACCTTTTATCTTTATTTATTATATGTATTTTAATTTTAATAACTTTAAAATACTTATGGGAACTCCTTACTGTCAGTCGTTTTCCATACATTTCTATTCGGATTTTTGATTTAATTTAACTTAAACAATTATTAAAAGTATCAATAAATGATGACATGCCTATTGTTAATTTTTTAAAATTAATTATTAAATAGTTTTTGGCCCATAATTTTTATTTATCCTTTAATAAAAGATACTAACATTTTGACTTTTTAAGCTCGAACTTTATAGTTCGAAATTACGATTAATCATCAAAATTTGATTGAAATACTAAAGAATTTCATTAAATTGCATTATTAATCACTCAAAGAAACAATTAATAGATGTTATAGTTTTAAAATTTGATTAATGAAGATTAAAGTTTTTCATTTACTCTAAATAAAAATGATGATAGTCCATAAATAATATATAATCTGCAATGGTAAACCGAAGCGATTCTCTCAATCCACGATGGAAAAAACTACGGTTAGTTGAACTATTAAAGGAACATTCACGAAAATCGTGATTTGGTTAAGACAGAGAATTATCGCTAGTAACAATCACATAAGACCTTACTGGACGTTTTCGTACCTTGTATCTCACGATTGCTTTATTATGCAGCAAGAAAATGATTGCAACTTGCTCTTATCACTGATCGTTAGGCAAAAGGGGGAGTCGAGGTCGGTGATGTGATTGGATGTTGTTCGTGATGATCATGGAGAAACGGCACTCCTCAGTTTGGGCATACCACCGAGCCAAACAGCTCTTTGCTATTGGTTCCGTTCGTGAACCGTCTACGTGCAGAAAATACGGATTCTTTCCCTTGTGAAATTTATGCTCTACACTTGCACTTTCGAATCTATAATTTGTCTTTTATGCTATATACGATATGATAAATTTAAATTTAAAATATTTATATTTAAAAAAAAAGGTATTTTTTTAAAAAATCGCTTTGATATTCAGGTCTATACAGTTATATTTTAATATAATATATACAGTATCTATTTTTCGCTTGTTTAATAAATGATTATTAAGCTATATACAAGTTAAGACTGTTAAGTTATTTGAAAATAATAACTTTATTTAAAACACGTTTTAAGATCTAATAATATACTTCATTACTAATTTTTATTTATATCAGTCGTGTTTTAATTTAGGTTGAAATACGAATTTAAAAATAATTTTAAAATAGAGCCATTGAAAACTGTTCCTTAATTTATAAAGTGGATTGTATGCAGTAGATGCTTTAGCATAATTTATTGGAAGCATACAGAGATATAGTTATCAAATACTAAGAAAAAAATTCATAAAGTATTTTAAAAAATAACGAAAAATTTCATGTACAATCAGCCATTTCTATCCAATGCACGTCTAAAGCGACAATACCCAGCCATTTGATTCCTATTACTCTTATCGGTCTAAGATTGTTGGAATGGGACCCGAGATAACTTTCGGCACCTCACGTGGCTCTACTTTATCCTGACTTTCCAAACAGGACAAGTAGGTGACCAAATGACTTCTCACAAGTCCAGTTAGATAGGTGACTTGACCTTTTCCCTAAAGCATCACTTCTTAACTTTTATTTATTTATTTTTCTTTTAATTGATCTTTGTAACGTATGTGGCTTCTATAAGATCTTATTCGGGTTGAATGTTAGATGCTATTGTAAATTGTAATGCTACAATAATAATAACAATAATAAATAAATTAATTAAGTTGAATAGTTATTAAAGTTTTAGCATCGTTTTAATCGTTCATTACAAGTTCGTAGTAGAGAGAAAGATAAATAAATTTTATTATTATTAAGTAACAAAAGTTATTTCCGAATCGAATGATATTTAAACTAATTAAGTATTAACAAAAGCATACATAAAATTTACTTGAAATGTTATACAAACAGACATTTTAGAATTATCGTACCGTTTATATACTAACGTGTTATTGCTGGAGTGGAATTGAGAGTGGGCCAACAGCTGGCTAATTTACACACTCCATTAAGCCTGAATGACAACATGAGGCCAGCACTGTAAGTTTAATAGGCTTTATCTGAAAGACCAATCTCTAACAGACTGACTATCAGCTCCGGGCACAGCAGGAGTTCTCAAATAAACTATTATAATAATAACAATAGACATTCTTTAAATCAAATTAGTTATATTTTTCAAATCACAGAGTTCGTTTAAATAAATTAATTTTTTTAAGTGAATGTATACTTCACGAATCGACCTCTAGGCTTTTTAGCAGTAAATATATTTTCATAACATAGGTTTGTCTTTATACTACAGACAAATTTAAGTGAAGGAAATGTGATAATAAATATTTAATGAGATAACAATAACAGAAAAATTAGATAAAGATGATGGAAAGTGACNACAAAAAATTAAGTTTGAAATTTGTATGCTGACTTATAAACCAAATAATGCTAGTTTTTTTAATAGTTAATTTAAGGTTATGTTTTAATTTCATTAAATTACAGATTTATATTAGCATGAAAAAAATCAGTATTGTTTGGTATATGTAAAATGAGCACAGATTAACCATATTATTCAGAAAAACTTCTTTTAGGAAAACCTGAAAAATTAAATTTTGATCAAAAATTAATTAAAGTGACAAAAATAAGAATTTACCAATAAAAAAAATTTGGAAAGTGCCAACATTTAAAGCAAAATAATGGAAAAATATATAGTGATTGCTTGGTTGCTTACTGACATTTATTTTTTCAATATAAAATTACTAAGTGATTTTTTTACTGTAATTACTTTTTCTATAAAGTGTTTTAATGATTAAAACAGAGTTAAAAGTAGGTATATAGTTTAAATAATTTAATAACATAAAAGTTTTGGATAAAATACACGATTTTAGATGTAGCCATATAACCTAATAGACAAGAAAGGAGAAATAAATATGTTATATCAGCAATATTGCATCATTACATGACGAAGCTTCCACTTAGCAAATTCAATTGAACAAAAAGAATCCAACATAACCACTATATTTCAATTATCACAAATAATAGCAGTCGCTTAACTATATTCATACTCCACCCAAGCAAATGGTTCCCATGACAACCATAACGTTTATGGTGCTCCATCATTCTCTTTGTCCCTGGACTATTCCGCCCTTCCTTACCGAGAATTGAGAGGAAAATAAAATCTGTTTTAATTACACTTCCATGCTGTAAATTAAACGTTGCTTTACTTTATACACTTTGGCGTTAATTCGGAATGAATATTTTTTTTTTTATTTTTACATCTTTTAAAAATACAATTTGCCAAAAGTATGATTAAAGTCGTCGTTTGGTACTATTTTCCATCTTCATACGTGCATTACGTGTTGATTTATCTGATTTTCGCGTCGTAAAATTGAATAAATTTATCGTTTATTATGTTTAAAAATTCTCTTAGTTTATATTAAATAAATTTATTTGAATAAAATTACGTTAAAAATAAAATGTTTAAATAATTTCGAAATTTTTTTTAACTTATTCAATTTTCTGTCAGGCGTTTGTCGCAAGATGTTTGTTATTATTTTTGCCATTAATTTAAACCTTTATTGTACAAATCAATAATTCATATCTAAATGAATTTAGCATAATCAGTATTTATTAAAGATGGTTCTAAATATTGAAAAATGAGGAATAATATTGGCGAATATTATGAATATATCATGATCCACGTTATGCATATATAGATGGCCAATTTTAACATGACGGAGTACGTAACACTGTTACGTTTAATCCCCTCGGTGACAATATTTCTCTTGTGTGCTTGTTGTAATTTATGAAGTAGACGGGACTTAGTTGAATAGAAGACACATACAGGCCCTACTTTTGTTAATTGATTCAAAATAGAACTACCACAACTCTAATCCTTAGGGAGAAGTGAATGACAATTTTACGCTTCGCTTCTCATCCAGAACATACTTTTCATGTTAATTATTTTTTAAACGAACAAAAAAAACATACTGATCCTTTCTAGTGTAATCATCTTCATATAATCCTCCCTAATAAAGATGTAAAAATATTTCTCCTATTCATGAATCTAGTTTATCAGTTGAGTTCATGGAAGATGAATATGGTTTAATTGATCTCTCATGAGAGAGATGCTATGGAAGAATCGTTGTTATTGGCCCCTTGGTTCTTTTCAACAAACGTAGCTAATTTTCATTTTGATTGAGATACACCCAATTACGCATTTCTTGTTTTTAAAGCCTTAGAAACATAAATTTTCGACTTTCTTTTACAAACAATTTCGTCAAAGTAAGCTCTATAGACCTGTGACATGTAGTACCAATGAACGATTTCATAAAAATTACAATAGATAATTGCAATAAAAAATTCAGAATAAAACGAAAGTAATTTAAGTAAGTTTTAAAGTTTACAGACTATATTTTTATTCATTAAATAATAAAAAATTTATAAAAATTATTATTCTAAGAAAATACAAGTATATAACTTATGTTTCATTTAATTACTTGGTTACTTAACTAATTTAAAATGTGACGTGCTTTTAGGGAGCAGTTTTAAACTTATTATTGGTTCGAATAAGCTTTAATTAAAAGAAATTCAGACCAAAAGGAAAAGTTGTTTTAGTTAATTTTCTTTAATTAACACATCTCTTTTGACCTAACCACTTTAGATGATTTCAGTTGGGCCTAATTAAACATTAAAAATGCTAATAATTTCACCTTACGCTAGTTACAAACCGAAAATGTGACCCATCACGTAACTTGTATCAACTGAGCAGTGACTTAGAATGATGTTGGAAAAGTGAACTCAAACAACTTAAAATAGAAATAACTTTATTATTTATCTTACAACCTTGTGTATAATATTTATTTATTTCATTATATTACAAACTATATTAATTGTTTTATTTATATATCGAAATTTATTTTAAATTATCTCCCACATAGTTAATTTAGAGATCTCATTTATACAAAAACATGTTCAAAAACTAAAATAAAGGTTAGATATATATTAAAATACTTAATAAATTTTGTAATAAATTAATAATTTTTGTCACAAAATTACACAAATAATTTGATTTGTTTTAAATTGTTGTAAATGCTAAATCATTTAAAGTTATGAGTTAATAGGCCTATATAGGCTATGAAGCTAATATTAACGAACGAATAATGATTACTAAGAAGCATGGATTTATATTTCAAGCTTTTTACTAATCAAAAGTAAAACTAAATTATAAAATAAATGAATATATGACTAAATAAAGTAAAATAAGGAATATAGAATAGAACTTCATTAAAACCTAGAAACGAAAATTGTTGATTAACCAGGAAAGCTAATAAAGAAAATAAACGTAAGGATAGCTAATCTGTTGTACAAGCTGGAATCTAAACTGATTTGGCCAATTAATCTTTGGAGGCAGAAGCTAAGATAAAAGACTGTGGAAGCCAATAAATTAGAAGAAATTAAAGTTAAATTCAAATAAAATTTACGCCTAACAACTGTAATTGAATACCAACTTCTTGCAATAATTTTATTATTAGATCCTAAGCGTATTATGATTAAAAAATTCTTTTCATCCTTCTCCATCTTGTTCTTTTCACTGTAAATTTTTAAACGAAGAAAGATTAATGTATAAAAATGAACTAGAATAATGAGACTATATTATTATAATTTAATATGTATTTAATAATCATAATTATATTTGTTATCATTAAGAAAATAGCACTTAACTATTGTAATTGAATTTTTTTTATACTTAATCCGCTTTATAAAGAGTTGTGATAATTCTCAGTCTGATAAAACTATATAAATGTATTTTTATATTAACTCACTATTATGAAAGGATAAAAATTATCTTGATGATTTCTAAAAGCAACAAAATCAACAGCTTTTGGCATAATCAATGCAATAATAAGCAATAATTATTCCTGAGAATGAAAAATAACATCCAAATTAATGTTTTAGGAATGAATTTTAAATTTCTAATTAAATTTCTAGATTTAAAACAGACAACCGAGCTATTTTTGTTTAATAAAAAATAATTATAATCTACTGAAATATAAAATATAGCCTATATTTTATATAATGTCATGCTATAGTGTTGAAAGTTATTATGTCGTTTCAAAATAAATCGCTAAAATATATTATTTATTAATTAATAATTATAAAAATATAACAATTAGGCTATATATATTTATAATTTAAGAATTTTTTAAGTGTATAGGCTTATATTCCAATTTGTTATGAATATTGATAGCAAATCTTAAGTTAATCTTAAAACATAAAAATTTTAATCAAAGGTAAGATTGAGAACATAAATATGCTAACTTTTACATTATGTTATCAATTAAATAACTATAAATAACGAAAAAAAATATTTAAAATGAGTAATATTTAATAATTTTTATGTCAAAAAGAATATTAAAATTTATAATATAATCTCAGGTATAATAAAACTGCAGTTAGCTTTTTTAAAAATTATATCGTAAAGTTCACATTTTTTTTATTTCTATGACGAAAAATATGTTTTAAAAAATTTAGAATAGACGTTACAATATTTTTTCTGATTCTGATTCATATTAGATAAAGAATCACGAACTTTTTAATAATTTTTCGGTCTTCTCGAAAATTTAAAGTACATTGAAAATATAGTATTTAAGCGTTTTTCTAAAAAGAAACGATTAATTTACATATTATTCAATACAAAAAGTGCATTTAATATAAAAAGTATGTATTCATTTTTTTTACTTTCTCGGTTGTTAGGCCTATATATAGACCTAACAGAGAAAAAGTATGGCGATCGGTTAAAAAATAATTTCCCAAGATTTAGATTTTTACATATTTGGACTCAGAACAGCTTGAAACATCGAGAAGTGCAAATAAGAAAAAAAAAAAAATTCGGGGGTAATTTCTGTATGTATGGATGTTAGTGTGTGGGGGCACTATTTTGTTCACCCTGTTTGAAGCTTAATGACTCTTGTGCTTTTTGTCGAAATTTTTTGAAATTTTGCAGAGAGATTTGTTTATTAGGGGGATTGATGCGATTAAATTGTGGTGATTCAAGGTCGAGGGGATGGGGAGATAAAGGGGGTCGTGTGTATCTCTAGTAGGGTCAGATTTAATGATGATTTTACTTGTTATTGGTATTTACAATTTTTTATAAAATTCATCCCAACCCTCGAAATTTAGCTTTTTGCCAATTTATAATAGTTAAAAATATAAAAAGTTTTATAATAAAATATGATGATAGATGGCGTCACCAAGTGTTATCGGGAAAGTTAAGCAACTTGTTGCTGAATTTTTATTAAATAAAGGTAACTAAAGCGAATCAAAACACATGTATTTTCATTACTCCTAATTGTAAGTTTTCTGATATATATTTTGCTTATTTTTGTCGATATATCATGTTAAATCACAAAATATAATCTAGAATAAATGATCTTTTCTATAATTTTTTCATTCATTGACTTTTTTAATCTCATTAACAAAAATTTAAATTGACACGTATTCTCTCAATGTGACTTTTGGCATCTTTTAGAATTTAACCCTTAATTAGCATTAAAACTTTGCCCATCAGATGATATTTATTTGTTTCTAAATATACTTTAACAAATACAAAAATCTCTTAATATGAAATAGGAATTAGAAATTTGAAATATACAGGCCTATTGNGAAAAAAAATATTTAAAATGAGTAATATTTAATAATTTTTATGTCAAAAAGAATATTAAAATTTATAATATAATCTCAGGTATAATAAAACTGCAGTTAGCTTTTTAAAAAATTATATCGTAAAGTTCACATTTTTTTTATTTCTATGACGAAAAATATGTTTTAAAAAATTTAGAATAGACGTTACAATATTTTTTCTGATTCTGATTCATATTAGATAAAGAATCACGAACTTTTTAATAATTTTTCGGTCTTCTCGAAAATTTAAAGTACATTGAAAATATAGTATTTAAGCGTTTTTCTAAAAAGAAACGATTAATTTACATATTATTCAATACAAAAAATGTATTTAATATAAAAAGTATGTATTCATTTTTTTTACTTTCTCGGTTGTTAGGCCTATATATAGACCTAACAGAGAAAAAGTATGGCGATCGTTTAAAAAATAATTTCCCAAGATTTAGATTTTTACATATTTGGACTCAGAACAGCTTGAAACATCGAGAAGTGCAAAAAAGAAAAAAAAAATTCGGGGGTAATTTCTGTATGTATGGATGTTAGTGTGTGGGGGGCACTATTTTGTTCACCCTGTTTGAAGCTTAATGACTCTTGTGCTTTTTGTCGAAATTTTTTGAAATTTTGCAGAGAGATTTGTTTATTAGGGGGATTGATGCGATTAAATTGTGGTGATTCAAGGTCGAGGGGATGGGGAGATAAAGGGGGTCGTGTGTATCTCTAGTAGGGTCAGATTTAATGATGATTTTACTTGTTATTGGTATTTACAATTTTTTATAAAATTCATCCCAACCCTCGAAATTTAGCTTTTTGCCAATTTATAATAGTTAAAAATATAAAAAGTTTTATAATAAAATATGATGATAGATGGCGTCACCAAGTGTTATCGGGAAAGTTAAGCAACTTGTTGCTGAATTTTTATTAAATAAAGGTAACTAAAGCGAATCAAAACACATGTATTTTCATTACTCCTAATTGTAAGTTTTCTGATATATATTTTGCTTATTTTTGTCGATATATCATGTTAAATCACAAAATATAATCTAGAATAAATGATCTTTTCTATAATTTTTTCACTCATTGACTTTTTTAATCTCATTAACAAAAATTTAAATTGACACGTATTCTCTCAATGTGACTTTTGGCATCTTTTAGAATTTAACCCTTAATTAGCATTAAAACTTTGCCCATCAGATGATATTTATTTGTTTCTAAATATACTTTAACAAATACAAAAATCTCTTAATATGAAATAGGAATTAGAAATTTGAAATATACAGGCCTATTGTTTGAAGTATGATTTTTCTGAAAAAAATCAATTTAATTCATAATAAAATCAGTAAATGCAAATGGATTCAGTATATTTAAATATATTAAGATGTTCTGTTTTATATAGGCCTATAAAGTTAAATAATTTTAAACTAAGAAATATTCATTTTTTATACGGTTTTATAATAATAAATTTTAAATATACATAATTGAATTAAATAAAAAAAACTTACGCAACAAATTTAATTAATATAATAAGCGTATAATCTTTACAATCAGAAGCTTTAAGTTAAATAATGGTTAACTGTTAAATAACTATGGAAAATAAAAATGGTAAAATGATAAATTTGAATTTCAAATTAGAAAGATCCAAATATTTTATACAAAAAAACAAATCTTAATTATTGATAAAAGTTTCAATGTAATACAGAGATGGCCTATTTCAATGAATAAATAGAAAATTTTATAAAAATTAACTATACTAATAAATAGCTTAAAGAGTAAATTAAAAAAGTATATTATTAATAGATATGGCAAGCGAGATTAATTTAAGAATTTGAATTTATTACTTTAAAACTAAGCAAAACCAATCATTGTCATAAAGTTAAATAAAATAAATGTTACTCGTTAGATTATCAAATTTTTAATAAATTTGAGATAATTTTTTAAAAAAATTTAAAATAAAGAAATTAAAATAATAATAATAAGTTATTAAAATTAAAATTTTATTTTTCCATGTAAGACTTTAGAAATAAATGAAAGTTATTCAGTCTTTCATCTAAAACCTTTTTGCTATAGCCTACTAACATTTATAAACTAAGTAAAAAAAAATCTATACGATAAAGTAGACGATGTTTGATGAAAAGATAACAAATTTAAAAGGAAAGAAAAGAAAAATTTCGAATTTTCATTAAACGATATTTTTATAATTTTATTTTTGTTTATGGGATAAAAACAGAATAAACTTATTCCCTCTCCGAAAAGTAGGCTTTTATATTATTAACATTGGCTAGACATTTATAAAAACAAAATTTCTGATAAATCAAAAGTGTAATTTTAGAATTAATTGACATGAATCTCTCTTATTTTTAAAATATCATTCTTTATTTTTAGAAAAATAACGTAAACTCATATGATTATTACTCTGGTAGAACAAAAATTTTTTTTAAAATTTATTGTTGCAATTTAAAAAATATTTTTATTTAAATTGTTTAGCAAACTCTAAACAATTATGAAATAAAAATACTAATGAAAAATTATCTATTTATTACATACCTCAATACGACAAAAATTTTTTTTAAAATTTATTGTTGCAATTTAAAAAATATTTTTATTTAAATTGTTTAGCAAACTCTAAACAATTATGAAATAAAAATACTAATGAAAAATTATCTATTTATTACATACCTCAATACGTGGATAATTTTCATTAGTATGTTGAGAACTCGTAAAGTATCGACAAAAAGATTTAATTTTAAATATGAACTTTTGAGTTGAAATAAATGGAATACAAACAGAAGCAAAATTATTTTTGAAAAATTTGGTAGAAACAACTAATTACGCTTCATGATTTAAAGAACAGAATATATATTTTGCCACAAGACTAGCTATGGAAATGAAATTTCAATATATTGTTGTTAAAACATAAGAAACATACTCACTATTATGCAAATATTTAAAAATAATGCATAAAAATATAAAAATAACGCCTTAATTTTGGATACAACATCGTAATAGCGTTAATTCATATACTGAATAAATACTTTTGTATTGATAATAAGGTAGCAAAGTATATAACATAATAGTAAAGTGTAAAGGCCTATTACATTATAAAAAGAAACTGTAGTTTGCTATAGCAAAAAAAAAAAAAAAACACGAAAAATCCTGTTACATTTTAGTCTTCTCTTCATATATTAACGTAGAACGAATTTTGAAATCACCTTTCTAATCGTTGGCTGTAGATATATGATTTTTCATGTTTTTTCGTTACAGTAAATTAAAGTTCAATCTTTTACACTCGATAAAATATAACTAATAGAAAAAAATAAGCTACTAGAACTGCTACCCCTGTAATTTTATGCTATTTATTCTCAGTTTCAATAAGAAGGAAATGGGTAATGGCTACAAAAGTGATTCAAAATAGGTCTATATTCGTGATACATAATAACCGTACTATAAGAAAGCAATATTTATGATAACAAATTGTTAAGAGAGAACATCAAAGGTTTTATTTAAAACTTCCTCAAGAGAAAAAATTTATCTTAGAATTAATTTTCAAGCAAAACTTCTCTAGAAAAAGATGCTGACAAATGATATAATGTGGATGATATGATGCATTAACAACTGTACTACTTTTTAGAATGTTATAAATTCTAATTAATATTTAAATATAGAAAATATAACTTGCTTTAATGTCTAATCAAAGAGAACTTAAATGATTTTATATTTAAAAAGTTATAATTATAGTAAATATATTTAAATTTTTTATCATTATTAAATGCCAAGCAATTTGGGTAGATGAGGGCTAATATTAATAAATGAATAATTTGTTAATATTAAATAGATCAAGTTTTATACAATTATTTTTGTTAATAAGAATATTGATCACATAGAAAGTAATGTATAAAAAGAAGCACGTTACATGGATTTTATGTTGTAAATATATTGAAAATTCACGTTAAAGTTTCAAAAGAACTACTAGATTCATTCTGTGATGTATTATTTTGTGTACTTAATGATACGCAGACAAATTAATATCCCCAAAAATGACTTAAATTATATAATTTTAGACAGACATTAATTTTTCAATATGCTTTACTTTTATACTCTTAATTTAATGAAGAGACTCTACTTTAAATTCACAACGAGATGTCTTTTATAGCTCATTTTGTAAGGGCGAGAACAAGATTTCTTTAACGTGTTATATAAGATGTTTACATGTACTTAAGAACTTAATTAATCTATATAAATTAAAAAACTAAAATAATAANTAATATATATATATATATATATATATATATTTGTAATTTATATCAATTAATATAATTAATAATGAATTTATTTTCAATAGTATTAAAATAACATCAAACTTTAATTTTAAAAATTACGACGATTTAAAATTGATAAATATAGGCTACTTTATTTTAAGACAAAACAGTAATATATATATAACCTTTTTTTTAATGACAATTTACGTTATTTTAATTAATGAAATAAAGATAAAGCAAAAAAATCAACAATAAATTCCAAAATACAATTTATAACAATAAAATTTCAAAAATTTTCCAAGAAAAAAAGATGAAGAAGTTACAATAAATTGCAAGTTGTAATTCTCGATGACGTATCGTATGTCTCTCTTCAAATAAGTTTACAAATATCTCCTGCCATGCTTACGTGATGTCGGAAGAAATTTTGATTCGTAAGATCTAAATTAAATTTAAAAATTACTGCCAAAAGTAAAGAATAGAACAGAGTGCTTTAATGGACTTACCACTTAGACAGACTTTTAGAAAAACCTGTCTATTCCTAAAACGTTACGAAAAATTTTTATTTAAATGAATTATAAAATAAAAAATGCATATACTTTTAACTAAAAAAAACAAACTTATATTGGTTATAAACTAAAGATATTTTATTTTAATGACCGCTAAAAGGATCTATTATATGTTGAATTGAGTTGAAGCGATTCGAAATGTGTTAGTACTCTTGTACTGTACTGTACTTTACTTACAGTGAAACAGTCGTTTAGTACATTAAATGATTATTTCCATAAAATTTAGAAATATTATAAAAGTAAGGGCATTTACTTAAATGTTATTTAATAAAAAAATGGTAGTATTGTTCCTATTTATGATGTAGTAATACATTAGTGCTGTAAATGATAATTTACGCCCTATTGCTTTTAATGATATTAAGATAAATTTACATAATTTTATCCAGATTGATTTATTTTTATTCAAATTCAATAATTAAGAGTTTGCATTTTATTATTTATAATATTTTAAAAAATAATTTGAAAATCTAGGTTTTATTTTGTCACGGTTACAGCCTAATTAATTTTAAAGTCCAGATGTAAAAACGTGAATTTTATTATATTTCAGATAAAATATATACGTTTTAAAATGTTAAAAATATAACTTAAAATGTAAATGTTATGTAAATAAGCTTAGAAGTAAACAAGTTAAAATATTATTTTAATATTTATCCAAAATCTATTGCATATTTTATATACAATATTTCATAAAAGTTCTAGATACTTTAACGATTTACATTATTTAATTAAAATAATATTCATACAAAATACTAACTAATTTTTTTTTAATATTTTAGGTTAAGAATTAATTAGGAAATATTAAAATTTTAATTATGGTAATGCCGTAATGTTAGTTTCTCTCTTACGAAGAATACCTAATATAAACAATTTAATCGCAAATTATGTTTAATGTACAATACAATTTTATGTTTTCAGGTTGGGTTTCGAATGTTAGAGAATGAGAAAAATAGGCCATGGACATCATTAGCCATTCAAAGGTGTTATCGGGTGTGGTGCAACCAACAATTTTGCGCTCTAAACATCAACTCGTAGTCTTCTCAATTGCTCTATCTCAATTGTCCAATTTTATTTAATCTATGAAGGCAATCATACAATCTCTGGGTCACGGGAAAGGTGAACATTTTATAATACTGACCTCAAAATGCATACACACTTTTCAAGGACCATTTTTAGAATTCTAACTTATAATAAAATTAATTACATTAGTGTCAAATTGTCATTAATTAACGTCGTGTTAGTATCATTATAACGTTGATAATACTCGTTGCTATTTTTTAGCCAAATATATATAGATGATAAATAAGAAATGATCGACAAAAAACACGCCTGAGAATCAAATTAGAGACGACAAGGTGAATCATTTAGCCTATAGGCGTTTGATGTAAGCCAGTCTGTTTTAACTCCGCCTATCTCGACCTAATAGCGAACTGATGTGATTTAGCCATGCCGTGGCTGGGCGTGTGTGCCATAAGCGGCAATTTAAATGAAAAATCCAACCCCAACTAACGTTCTTACTCGTTTTGTAAATACACCCAATATTATTCTATACAATATAAGTTTAAAGGCGACCCCTCTTCTAACTAATACGATGCTATTTGATAAAATGGCAACCACAGAAAATAGAATGGGTGATGTAACCAATATGTTTTATTCTCTTTGTATATTAGGTTTGAAATTCGTTCATCATGATACAGTCTGCTGAATTATATATAGCATTTCTGCTTTAAGTTGTATCGTAGGCGCTTTATATAGTCTACTTTACAAGAAAAAATAAATTATATATTTAATTAGGATGTTTTAATTTATCATAGTTATTATTTCTCGTAAAATGATAATAATCATTTAAAAATTTCACTACTAAAACTTCTACTTTAAAGCTTTTATATAAGTTTAAATAGCTAATATTTCTACTTATATGGTTAATGTTAGTAAAGAATTATATATATATAATTCAAAATATTTTTAAATTTAATATTTTAATTAAATTTTTGTTATTTTTCTGCCTTAAATCTTAATTTCCTGGCAATATTTAGAGAAATAAAATTTACTTTAAAAAGGTTCTAGATCCAAATGTATTATTGAAATGAAACTTGTTCGTTATTAGAAAATGGGAATTGCTTATAAACTCACTAATATAATTACCCATTATTACAGGATATAAATTTATCTGGAAAAATATAAATAATTGTAGGTTATCGAAACAAAGGGAATCCTGCATAAGGCATAAGCTCTACCTTATAATATTAGTTAATAAGATGATTTACCAAAACTAAGAACCACACCCATTTCTAAGTCTATTAAGATACTAATAGCCTTCAATGTCTGGGAAAGTCTCCCACAGTGTACAATTAGCTTGTCACAATTAATGTTGTCAACAAGACAATTCCGTTGACATCCGCCTACAGTTTCTGCAGGAAGAGCTATTATTTCAATAAATAATGTCAGGTGATGTTAAAAATCGTTCCTAATAAAATTTTATTTAAATTTTAATTCTTTTAAGCCACAGCAAAATTTCTGTTTATGTCTACTTTGATGATTTAAACTTAATTAATTTACTGTTTAAAGTAAATCAGTTACATAACTCTTTCTTCTGTATAAAGTAATTATTATAATTATTTTATTTAAGCTTACAAATTTATTATTATACTTATTAATTAAACTAATTATTCACATTTTACTATAGAATATAAATTTAATAAGAAATAATAAAATATTTTATTGAAGTTTTTATTATTATTATGTATTCATTTATCATCATCATGAGTCATTTCGCTATTGTTTTTAAAAGTAATTCCATTTTTAATTCAATAAAACGGAATTTTTTCAGAATTTACATATTTTTCCTATTAATTATTATATTTTCTGAGTTTCTTTTTATTTATGCTAAAATAATAAACAGAACTTTTGATAAATTATTAAAATAAACTTGAACTATTTTATTTAATTTTATACACTTATCATTCATTATTCAATGTAAATATTATACTTTAGAACATTGCATATTTAGACTATATAATTCTTTAATATTTTCAACACACGTTGAAAATATTAAAAGGAATACACACGATGTAGATTCAAGACTAACATGATATAGAATAATCAAAATAATTGCCTCCTTTTTATTTACAAACAAAGTAATCGAGATCATTACATCAAAAATCATTCAGTTAAATTTACAGTCCTTAAATAAAATACAATAACGTTAAGTCTGTAGGCGAAATTCTTATCCTTTTTCTAACCGACGGTTTATGACCTTTAAAGTGTAGAGGTGCTGCCATTCGTGCATATCTAAAGACAATTAATCTTAAAGAACTCGTGTTAGAATTTCTTCTCTTTTAATGTTCCATGTTCCTTCAAATTAGGGGACATTAGGAGTTATTTGGTACAAGGCATGGCGCCCAATCTCCCTGCCTTAATAACATAGGGGTAGAGAAACGATCAAAATCATTGGTCGATGGCCATTTGCATCAGTCACGGTGTGCCAACAGCCACTAGACATTTTGACGGAAACGTTGCCAGCTGGAGTATAACTATTGGACACTTTAATCAATCAAGAGAATTTATCGAAAGAGCTAGAGTGAAAACAATGAATCTGTGTTATATCTCTGTGCTGTTATCAAATTCGTTAACTGAAGATTGTTACCAGAGGAACAAAAGAATGGTTAAATGAATTCGATTCAAAAATATAACTTTATTCTATTAATGTATAAACTAAATAATTTACTAATTCTTAATGAATTTTCGACAGCTTATAAAGATTATCATTTGCATTTAATTTAATAAATTTGTATTGCATTTTAATATGATTTAATTTATTAAGTTTAGTCTTACATGTTTACAGGCGATTATTGACTTTAATAGCTTAATACTTCGTTTATATAAATATATGAGATATATATCTGTAATTTATATTGAAGTTCGTAATACGTGAGTTTATTAAAATGTGTAATAAGTTATCTTTTATTGTTACGATTAGTATAATTGATGAATTCTTATCATGCTATAAATTTGAATATAAAATTAAACAAATTAATAAGGGATTTTATTAATTATAGTTTTAGAATGAGAACTAATGTTTAATTAGTTTTCATTCATTAATATAAATAATTTATAATGGCTGAAATTTAATTGAATTTTTATGTGCTAAATAATAATTTATTTTGTATGTTTGGATCTTTTTATTGTTATGATTATTACAAATTATACATTACTATTATTACAATAAACTGTAATTTAATAGAAATATTCTGTATAAATAAAGTATTCTTGTAGTTATGATTATAAAAAAGCTTATATTACTGACTAAATGACCAAAAGAAGAATAAAAATAAGCAAAGTAATAATACTAATACTAATAAAGAGGAAATCGAACTTGAAATCTTATGTACAAAAGCAGATTAAAGTTAACAAAAATATGCAAAGCATCTATTTAATATAATTTAATATTTTTATTTTCAAATTTTATTTAGGTATATTTCTTAAAATAATAATTAATAATAAGATGCATTAAATACAAAAATAAATATTTTATCTTAAGATTTATAGTAATATGTTTTAGAGTAATGAAGATTAAAGATGAATAGGCTGTATAACATTGTTTAATTTTAAATGATCAGCAGAAATTATCATTTTATTAATGAGCAGTTCGATATATCCAGGAGGCAGAAGTTAATATTTTATCTGTTAATGCTTGTTAGACAAATCTAAATTGTTGATAGGTTTCGAGAAGTAAATGTATTACTATCCAGATACTTAGAATAACTCTATTAGTAAGCCATCATGTTTTTTTTTTCTCTCTCACAAAGAAAAATCAGATTGATGAAGAAATAGTAAAAATGTTAGAGTGAAATAATTTGCAGTATAAAAGAAGCGAGAGAGTAGGAGAGAATAACCATATTTTATCTGCAGGAAGAATAATTACAGTTGCAGGATTTCCCACAACACAAACCTAAGTAATGGATACAGATACGAGAATAGGTAGTCTCTAATAAAATTTCTTTCATCATCCCATTATACATCCCACCGGATTAATCTTTAGCTTTTTTTAAATAATTTTCCCAGTACCGTTATGATGAGAGATTGTTTATCTTCTCACAGTTACGCATCTGGCTGTTCACTCGCCTCCAATCATTAATTCAAGAGTGTAAAATCCCTGGATAGTTACCTCGTGAGAACCCGTCTCCCTAGACGATGTCTAAAGCAATCTGGGACAACGACTTAACGACAAAGCGGCCACCAGTTCCTGCAGGAAAATTGATAACTCAATAACAGACGATTTGCTGTGATGGGAGCCCAGTCGTTACTGTCAATATGGCCGATGACGGATAGGGCTGTGGTGGCCAGCGGTAGCACACTCAGTGACGTTGATAAAGATGTATTGGGTAGCCTCTCGTTTGCCCCATGCAATGGCTAGTAACTGGGACTTATTCATACCCACCTGCCGAATATCATATGTGATTGGGCGGAAGAGAATGTCTCTCTTCTATCCATATCTGTTGATATCGGGTTTATGGGTTTTTATAAGATGATCTTCGGTCTTTAATGGGTTTACGAATTTAAACCTATTTTTAAGAGTTTTTACTGCTATAGGTAAATAATAAAAAGCAATATTTTCGATCTTTAAAGGAAATATTATTTTGCGTTTAATTCTTCCTGTTTCTCTTATCGTTTCTCTTTCCTTTAAGGATAAGGATAACCAAGAGGAATTAAATACTAAATTAAATTTTTCCTATAACTCTATAAACTTAATAAAACAATCGATATTTTAATTTTAACATTAAATTGTAATTGATTTTATTTTAAAATTTATAAATAATTAATATTCAGAAATAGAAAAATATATAAACCTTATAGAACTTATTTTTATAAAAAGAACTTTTAGAAAATGTAAAAGAATATTCGTATTTAAATATGAATTTAAAATTACACAGTATTATCATATTTCTTTAAAATACTTTAAATTTAAATTTAAAGTATTTTAATGCATTTAGAAATGTGTTAAATTTAAATTGACTGTCAATTTAAATTTAACACATTTCTAGATTCTTTATACATTTCCATAAAACCAGTTTAAGTAATTATTTATAAAAAATATAATTTTTCTTTACAATTTTTAAAAATTTTCTAGGAAGAAAGCAGAATAGCTTGCATTTTATACAAGTTGTAGAAAAATATTAACGTTATAACTTAATGAGAAATGTCGAATATTTTTGAAAAATCGAATGATAAAAGAATATAAGCGTTAAAATATTTATCATTTTCTATAGTTTAGATATATTCTCTAATATCCCTCATTATTAAAAATTTCGAACGACTATATTAATGGATTTTGATATAAACTCTTACAATAGGTTCCATTAATGTAATTGTCTGCTAATTTAACGATAATTATAAAAGGAAGTAACCTATTAATGCTGTTGGGAAAGGGTAGCAAATATTAATGTAGAAGAAGTAGATCGTTCTAAACAAAATTAGTGATTATTTTTCTTTACTCTTCCATTATATTCTCTTACACAAAAGAACAATCACCGAAACAAGATTTATCATTCACTTTATCTCTCTCACAACACGGACATATTGTAGAAACGACGAATTTAGCATCATTAACTCGTGATTACTGAAATAGAAGATAAGAAAAAAATTTATCTTAATAAATGGACTATGTATTTTCGGTTTTGGATATATATTAACCTTGGTTATATAATTTGTTCTGGTTTCGTTAATTCGTAATCGAATCGATACACGTTTCTCGTATCTATACTATTTAAATTCGCGTAAAATTTTTAATTTTATTCAGNGAAAATGGGAATTGCTTATAAACTCACTAATATAATTACCCATTATTACAGGATATAAATTTATCTGGAAAAATATAAATAATTGTAGGTTATCGAAACAAAGGGAATCCTGCATAAGGCATAAGCTCTACCTTATAATATTAGTTAATAAGATGATTTACCAAAACTAAGAACCACACCCATTTCTAAGTCTATTAAGATACTAATAGCCTTCAATGTCTGGGAAAGTCTCCCACAGTGTACAATTAGCTTGTCACAATTAATGTTGTCAACAAGACAATTCCGTTGACATCCGCCTACAGTTTCTGCAGGAAGAGCTATTATTTCAATAAATAATGTCAGGTGATGTTAAAAATCGTTCCTAATAAAATTTTATTTAAATTTTAATTCTTTTAAGCCACAGCAAAATTTCTGTTTATGTCTACTTTGATGATTTAAACTTAATTAATTTACTGTTTAAAGTAAATCAGTTACATAACTCTTTCTTCTGTATAAAGTAATTATTATAATTATTTTATTTAAGCTTACAAATTTATTATTATACTTATTAATTAAACTAATTATTCACATTTTACTATAGAATATAAATTTAATAAGAAATAATAAAATATTTTATTGAAGTTTTTATTATTATTATGTATTCATTTATCATCATCATGAGTCATTTCGCTATTGTTTTTAAAAGTAATTCCATTTTTAATTCAATAAAACGGAATTTTTTCAGAATTTACATATTTTTCCTATTAATTATTATATTTTCTGAGTTTCTTTTTATTTATGCTAAAATAATAAACAGAACTTTTGATAAATTATTAAAATAAACTTGAACTATTTTATTTAATTTTATACACTTATCATTCATTATTCAATGTAAATATTATACTTTAGAACATTGCATATTTAGACTATATAATTCTTTAATATTTTCAACACACGTTGAAAATATTAAAAGGAATACACACGATGTAGATTCAAGACTAACATGATATAGAATAATCAAAATAATTGCCTCCTTTTTATTTACAAACAAAGTAATCGAGATCATTACATCAAAAATCATTCAGTTAAATTTACAGTCCTTAAATAAAATACAATAACGTTAAGTCTGTAGGCGAAATTCTTATCCTTTTTCTAACCGACGGTTTATGACCTTTAAAGTGTAGAGGTGCTGCCATTCGTGCATATCTAAAGACAATTAATCTTAAAGAACTCGTGTTAGAATTTCTTCTCTTTTAATGTTCCATGTTCCTTCAAATTAGGGGACATTAGGAGTTATTTGGTACAAGGCATGGCGCCCAATCTCCCTGCCTTAATAACATAGGGGTAGAGAAACGATCAAAATCATTGGTCGATGGCCATTTGCATCAGTCACGGTGTGCCAACAGCCACTAGACATTTTGACGGAAACGTTGCCAGCTGGAGTATAACTATTGGACACTTTAATCAATCAAGAGAATTTATCGAAAGAGCTAGAGTGAAAACAATGAATCTGTGTTATATCTCTGTGCTGTTATCAAATTCGTTAACTGAAGATTGTTACCAGAGGAACAAAAGAATGGTTAAATGAATTCGATTCAAAAATATAACTTTATTCTATTAATGTATAAACTAAATAATTTACTAATTCTTAATGAATTTTCGACAGCTTATAAAGATTATCATTTGCATTTAATTTAATAAATTTGTATTGCATTTTAATATGATTTAATTTATTAAGTTTAGTCTTACATGTTTACAGGCGATTATTGACTTTAATAGCTTAATACTTCGTTTATATAAATATATGAGATATATATCTGTAATTTATATTGAAGTTCGTAATACGTGAGTTTATTAAAATGTGTAATAAGTTATCTTTTATTGTTACGATTAGTATAATTGATGAATTCTTATCATGCTATAAATTTGAATATAAAATTAAACAAATTAATAAGGGATTTTATTAATTATAGTTTTAGAATGAGAACTAATGTTTAATTAGTTTTCATTCATTAATATAAATAATTTATAATGGCTGAAATTTAATTGAATTTTTATGTGCTAAATAATAATTTATTTTGTATGTTTGGATCTTTTTATTGTTATGATTATTACAAATTATACATTACTATTATTACAATAAACTGTAATTTAATAGAAATATTCTGTATAAATAAAGTATTCTTGTAGTTATGATTATAAAAAAGCTTATATTACTGACTAAATGACCAAAAGAAGAATAAAAATAAGCAAAGTAATAATACTAATACTAATAAAGAGGAAATCGAACTTGAAATCTTATGTACAAAAGCAGATTAAAGTTAACAAAAATATGCAAAGCATCTATTTAATATAATTTAATATTTTTATTTTCAAATTTTATTTAGGTATATTTCTTAAAATAATAATTAATAATAAGATGCATTAAATACAAAAATAAATATTTTATCTTAAGATTTATAGTAATATGTTTTAGAGTAATGAAGATTAAAGATGAATAGGCTGTATAACATTGTTTAATTTTAAATGATCAGCAGAAATTATCATTTTATTAATGAGCAGTTCGATATATCCAGGAGGCAGAAGTTAATATTTTATCTGTTAATGCTTGTTAGACAAATCTAAATTGTTGATAGGTTTCGAGAAGTAAATGTATTACTATCCAGATACTTAGAATAACTCTATTAGTAAGCCATCATGTTTTTTTTTTCTCTCTCACAAAGAAAAATCAGATTGATGAAGAAATAGTAAAAATGTTAGAGTGAAATAATTTGCAGTATAAAAGAAGCGAGAGAGTAGGAGAGAATAACCATATTTTATCTGCAGGAAGAATAATTACAGTTGCAGGATTTCCCACAACACAAACCTAAGTAATGGATACAGATACGAGAATAGGTAGTCTCTAATAAAATTTCTTTCATCATCCCATTATACATCCCACCGGATTAATCTTTAGCTTTTTTTAAATAATTTTCCCAGTACCGTTATGATGAGAGATTGTTTATCTTCTCACAGTTACGCATCTGGCTGTTCACTCGCCTCCAATCATTAATTCAAGAGTGTAAAATCCCTGGATAGTTACCTCGTGAGAACCCGTCTCCCTAGACGATGTCTAAAGCAATCTGGGACAACGACTTAACGACAAAGCGGCCACCAGTTCCTGCAGGAAAATTGATAACTCAATAACAGACGATTTGCTGTGATGGGAGCCCAGTCGTTACTGTCAATATGGCCGATGACGGATAGGGCTGTGGTGGCCAGCGGTAGCACACTCAGTGACGTTGATAAAGATGTATTGGGTAGCCTCTCGTTTGCCCCATGCAATGGCTAGTAACTGGGACTTATTCATACCCACCTGCCGAATATCATATGTGATTGGGCGGAAGAGAATGTCTCTCTTCTATCCATATCTGTTGATATCGGGTTTATGGGTTTTTATAAGATGATCTTCGGTCTTTAATGGGTTTACGAATTTAAACCTATTTTTAAGAGTTTTTACTGCTATAGGTAAATAATAAAAAGCAATATTTTCGATCTTTAAAGGAAATATTATTTTGCGTTTAATTCTTCCTGTTTCTCTTATCGTTTCTCTTTCCTTTAAGGATAAGGATAACCAAGAGGAATTAAATACTAAATTAAATTTTTCCTATAACTCTATAAACTTAATAAAACAATCGATATTTTAATTTTAACATTAAATTGTAATTGATTTTATTTTAAAATTTATAAATAATTAATATTCAGAAATAGAAAAATATATAAACCTTATAGAACTTATTTTTATAAAAAGAACTTTTAGAAAATGTAAAAGAATATTCGTATTTAAATATGAATTTAAAATTACACAGTATTATCATATTTCTTTAAAATACTTTAAATTTAAATTTAAAGTATTTTAATGCATTTAGAAATGTGTTAAATTTAAATTGACAGTCAATTTAAATTTAACACATTTCTAGATTCTTTATACATTTCCATAAAACCAGTTTAAGTAATTATTTATAAAAAATATAATTTTTCTTTACAATTTTTAAAAATTTTCTAGGAAGAAAGCAGAATAGCTTGCATTTTATACAAGTTGTAGAAAAATATTAACGTTATAACTTAATGAGAAATGTCGAATATTTTTGAAAAATCGAATGATAAAAGAATATAAGCGTTAAAATATTTATCATTTTCTATAGTTTAGATATATTCTCTAATATCCCTCATTATTAAAAATTTCGAACGACTATATTAATGGATTTTGATATAAACTCTTACAATAGGTTCCATTAATGTAATTGTCTGCTAATTTAACGATAATTATAAAAGGAAGTAACCTATTAATGCTGTTGGGAAAGGGTAGCAAATATTAATGTAGAAGAAGTAGATCGTTCTAAACAAAATTAGTGATTATTTTTCTTTACTCTTCCATTATATTCTCTTACACAAAAGAACAATCACCGAAACAAGATTTATCATTCACTTTATCTCTCTCACAACACGGACATATTGTAGAAACGACGAATTTAGCATCATTAACTCGTGATTACTGAAATAGAAGATAAGAAAAAAATTTATCTTAATAAATGGACTATGTATTTTCGGTTTTGGATATATATTAACCTTGGTTATATAATTTGTTCTGGTTTCGTTAATTCGTAATCGAATCGATACACGTTTCTCGTATCTATACTATTTAAATTCGCGTAAAATTTTTAATTTTATTCAGTTTATTTAATTATTTTTGAATTAAAAAGCTATACAATTATTTATATAAAAGTTTTAAATTTTGATTTTGTTAATTTAAATNCTGGTCTTTTATAATTTGAAACATAATTATTGGTATGGACTATGATGAATCGACAGAGATGCATTCTTAAGAGCAATCTAGTTTTTTAATTTGAATTGCTTAATGATAAGAACTTGAAACGTTCTTTAAAATACCTATTAGAAGAAAAAAAGACAAAAACTTAGATTGCTCCTATTTCATTTCACTACAAGACCTTGTAAAAATTAGAATTTATAAGTCAAAATTTTGGAATGCTCTTTCTTTTAATGACTTACTTTTAAAAACAGAATTTATTCTAAAACAAGAGATCAAAACTTCGATTTTAAAGTTGTATTTTTTTTTTTTTTAATCGGGAAATTTTAAACGGATCTTAATAGAAAGCTAATCGACAGTTCTCACGAATATTTTTATTCTAGAGAATGTATTAAGTTAATGGAATTGAACATAAAAAAGAGAACAATTTTTGATGTCTCCATTACGAGAATGCGAAGAACTGAATGACGCCCTTCGTGATCTGGCAAACGTATAGACCAACATTAAATAACTTAGACCATTCTGTATTGCCACTCTCAACACGATCATTAAGGATACACTCAACACAAAACGGATGTTTTTCATAGAAAAGCACACTTAAAGGGTTTTTAGTATTATTAGATGCTAAGAATAGAAATGGTTGAAACCGTTTATTTTTTTATATCATTGTTAACAATTCTTAATTTTTTCTATCGTTAATCAATATCATATCTGGGTACGTTCTCTTTTAGCTTCACTTTATAAGGATTTTTATATAATTTTACTGATATAATAAGTGAAAAATCATTCTATATCAGTATAATATAATTAGATTCCTAATTCAGATTAAAAAAAAAATACATAAATTGAGAATTAACTTAGAGATATTCAATGGATGTCTTTATACAGATCGATAAGCGTTTAAATTGAAATTAAAGAGAGAATCTATACTTCTAATCAAAATAAACTAAAATTATAGAAGAGAAATATACTTTAGTCTTCTCAAAATTTAATTGTAATTATGATTTATGTTTCTTTGTTAACTTTAACTACTTATAACTTATTATCAAACTTAGTTATCTTTTACTAATAAAAGTACAAAAGAACTAACAAAAAAAAAAAATAATAATTTACAATTAAATCTTAGTTTTGAGAACAAGTCGTCAACGCTAAAGATATCAATTACGTTTTTTTTTCTTTCTGAGAAATAAGAATAGAAAAAACTAAGCAAACCTTTGTTGTACCTATATTAACTTAAGCAAACAATCCATTTGTCGGTTGTGTACAATGCCTAATTATTCTAAAACACTTAGTTCTAATGATATGCCTACTGATCGTACTGTGTAGCCATGTTGTTTGATAGAAGAAAATGATAGGTTAGCTACAATAACGTCTTACTCAAGACATACCTCTGTTTTTCAGCAAAGCTACAACTTGCTATTACTTCATACGACTGTATACAAGACATTTAACTTGCGTGATTTAGAAAGGATGAAATGTCTTGTCAAATTAATTTGGCATTCTAATAGGTAAAATATATGTTTCTCCTTTCTAAATCATATCATTATAGATCTATATAAAGAAGGAAAAAATACATAATATTAGCTTGAATTTTCTAGACAATAACATAATTTATTATTAAAATGATAACTCTTTATTTATGGTTGTGTGTATATAAGTCACTTTAACGTTTCATGAATGTCGTTTTTGAATTTATCTGATTAATTACAGTGTTGTATGTTAAGTCTTAATTTTATGTATTGCCTAATCTAGTTTCGATTATTGTATTTAGGTATAACTATTTAAATTATTTTGAAGTTAAACTGGTCTTTTATAGTTTGAAACATAATTATTGGTATGGACTATGATGAATCGACAAAGATGCATTCTTAAGAGCAATCTAGTTTTTTAATTTGAATTGCTTAATGATAAGAACTTGAAACGTTCTTTAAAATACCTATTAGAAGAAAAAAAGACAAAAACTTAGATTGCTCCTATTTCATTTCACTACAAGACCTTGTAAAAATTAGAATTTATAAGTCAAAATTTTGGAATGCTCTTTCTTTTAATGACTTACTTTTAAAAACAGAATCAAATTTTGATATTGTATTATTATAAATTTCAGTTTTTATGGATATTTTTGTAAAGAATAGAAAAAGCTTCGACTATTTCTTACAAGAAGCTAATTTAACTTAATTGTAATATAAATGAAAATTTTTTTTGTTGTAAATGTCTTGGTAACAACTTGAATATCTCAAGTTTGATGTTTGTTTTTAAATTAAAATATTTTACGATTTAAAAATAAAAAAAATAATTAAGTTAATTCTACTTAGTCTCAATAATTTAATTTGTTATATATAAATGCCTGAATTTATTTATCGTGCACAAAGCTGGAAAGACAAAATAACGAATCCAATAAATTATTTAATTAATGCTATTACAAATCAGCAAAAATCGATTTTTATCTAACATAGCTAAAATAAAAATGATTAATTAAAGAGAAGGGAAACTAAAGTAATCTTCGAATAGATTTAATTTCCATTCTCTTAAGAGTTGTTTTGATCGAGTAAAGCTTTTGAAAACGGATGTATCTTAGCTTAAACTGCGAGACTTTTTTGTCTTTGAGAATAGGCGAACCACTTAAAAGCAATGTTTAAAAAATGCGACAGTATCAACGAGTTGCGACGTAGTCGAGAGACTATTATCCTTCTATCTTTATACCGTCCCGAATATATCCAGTTATAAACAACTCACTGTTCTGTGCGAAGTGGAATGAACATCAGCGATCTTCTCATCTCTGACTTACAGTGGGGCAATATCCATTAGCAGAAGTTAGTTCTCGAACACTTACACCGTGAGAGTACCATGTAATGGATGTTGATGGCTCCAAATCAGATTACAGCTCTCCTGGTCCTACATCATCATTCAATTACGCCCATCTTGCTGTAGGCCACGTCTTGCTCGCCAAAACTCTTCTTTGTCGGCCGTCATGGTACCCAGCAGTCTAGAGATTAAGGCAAATTAAGACCAACAGCTCTTCGACTGCAAACCGATTCCTTCTATCAAATATTTACGCCTGAATTAATGTGGTTGCCAGGCAGTCCAGGTCGTCAGGCTTAGAAGTACTCTTTCTCTTCGCCTCATTTAATTATCACAGACTGTAGGAATGCGGGGGTAGCGTATCTACTGTTTATTTTCTATCGGAGTATCCAATCGGTATTCTCGACGAGTTACGATTCCTTCTCCCCCTTTTTTCCTCGTTTTACATAAATGTTAACATATTTCACAATAAAGGTGACAGAATATCGTTTCTCCTTAAAATATGACTAGGTTGGGAAAAATTATCTGTGGCGATGCTTTTGACACAACATTGTAATCTGGCAATGGTTTTTTCCCCCTTCCTGCTCTTTTAACGAATGTTCTCCGTCCAGAAACGAAGCGGAGAGAGAAAGAACCGCAAGGAAATTACCTCCGAGACAACTGCACAAGATAAATGTTAGTTGTAGGTGGTACAAGTGGATTTGTTTTACAATGGACTACTTATATGCTCCATCGAGCGTGGTTGGTTGTTTTCTCAGCAGTTTTCACGATTAATGACTTTCTTTTCGGAACTTTTCTCTTCTTTGTACAGTAATGCAAATAGGCGTTTGAGAATTATAAATTTTTAAATGTCTTTTTTTAGCTTTACAAATTAGTCTGGCAAGAAATGATTATTTCCAAGTTTGTAAGATGTTAAATGATTTACAAGTTGAGGTATGAATGGATTCAAAATAATTTACATCCCTTCAAATTGTTTTGGAACAAGAGTAAATAAAGATATAATCTGAAAGTCTAATTTAGATAATTTCTTTTTTTTCCCCTTCTTTTTTCTGTTTGAATAAAACTTTTCTAGGGCGTTGTCGTGACTTGCTAGTTAAGTCTATACAAATCTTTATCAGAATTTTTCTTGTAGATTGAAATCAACAAACATAAATAATGAATTATATTTTAACTAAGATGTTGATAATCTCAAATTTTTTTAAATTAAGATAATATAAGATAAAGTTTTTGTTGTATAAATAAATAGGTATATAAGCTACTTTTTAATCGTAAATTAGCAAATACTTATTTTATTTTTATATTAAATATCATTTAAGTTTAGCTTTCTTGATTGTAATAAAATCTAAAAATGTGTACAGTACTTGAAGTACAGGTTCGAACCCTTGACTAGGATTCGAATCGACGATGTGAAAAACAAAGGAAAGAATTACGTTTTAGTTTAGAGAATTTATTAATAAGACTTTTTGAATTTTATAGATATATAATTTAGAAAATAGTTTTTAAAGTGATTTTTTAAATAAGATATTTGCTTATTTAAATTAATTTAACGAAAATGTTTTTCTGGAAACATTAAGATTTTTTTGTTGTTGTTTTCTGGTTATTTTCATATTTTTTAAGGTAAGAAATAGCTAAATAAATATTTTAGTTTTTAAAATCTGTTTACCAATAATATATTTTTAATCAAGTCACACAATTTTCTAATTATTAAAAGTTCCAGATTTAGATTTTAGATTTTAATTTTCGTTTAAAAAATAGTAAAAAAACAAAAAAAATCTTTTTATTTCAGTACAA
The DNA here is from genome assembly GCF_000671375.1 of Centruroides sculpturatus. Classification (NCBI taxonomy): domain Eukaryota; kingdom Metazoa; phylum Arthropoda; class Arachnida; order Scorpiones; family Buthidae; genus Centruroides; species Centruroides sculpturatus. Next base: position 211,048 of record NW_019384421.1, on the reverse strand, counting down.
ACAGTGAATAATCTGAAATTTAAACGAATAAATTAATTTAAAATTATTATAAAAACTTTCGAAAGCTGAATTTATAACTTTAAAATTAACCGAAAAATTATTCTACGAAGCAATAAATAATGAAACATATAATTATAAGCGATTAATAAATTGCCTGGAGCATCAACGGAAATCATATATGTCAATTAAACTTTAAAAAAAGTATATTTCATAATATATTTAAAGAAAAAAATTAGAAAGGTATCAAATCATAGAGTTAAAGAGTTTTGGCATTAGAGGTAGTGAATTGGAAAAACGATTCTTTTAACGATAACATTATTTTTTCCATTAATGACAGCAGTTATCTGATGCATCCGTAAACTTGTCATGTCCTTCGATGCTCATACTAGTTGGAATCATCAAGAGAGATGTATGAAGACGAAACAATCATTAATTTGATTCAGACACAAACAAATGGCCAAGGGGCTCGCTCCCTAGATAAATGCGCTAAAATAGAGTGATGAGAACTAATTGAGGACATGTTGTAACTGTTACATCAGGATGAGAATAATAAGAAGAAACAAATCTTCATTCTATAAAGTCTCATAGATTTATGATATGTTACGAAATTTAAATGGAGTGTTTTATAAATTCTATCGAATTTACAACAATTATAATTTTATAATTATAATATATTAATATTTATTTTAAAAAATTGCAAGAGGAAAAAAAAATTAATAATAATAAAATAAGAGAAATTGGAAGAAAAAGCCAATTTATAACTTGCCTAGATCTAAACTGCTCAACCAAAGTGTTAAGTGAACGACTTTCAACCAGAGGGCGGGACTGTTCCAGTCTTGATCACGCTACTCCCTAGTGACATTGCAACAAAATTAATTCACGCCCTTTAATCTGTCCCCAAATCCTGTGCACTTCTCAGTCACTTAGATAATATTAATGGAAAATAATCGAAATATTCAGTTTTGATCGAGTATTAAAAGAACTTTCTTTTTATCGATATATATAAATAATTGGTCTATCACCTTTGTAATTTTTTAAAGTTAAGTTACTGACTTGTGATATTTTTATATAATCGATTAATAGAACGATTTGGAAATGATCATTTTTTATCTCGTATAAGCGATCAAATGCCATTATGTTATAGGAAACTCAATTAAAAAAAAGAACTTTTTTTATCTTAAAAATTAAGAAAATTGATTTACTTTTTATTGTATGAATTCCTGAAAGATTTTTAAAGGTCAATTTTCTTTTTAATTTTATATAATAATTTGTACATTTTGAATAAATTAAATAAAACAGACAAGCTTAAACGAAAGAACATCATCTTACATTATTAGATAACAACGAGTCGAAGTGAATGAATACTCTTTGACTCCTTTATTATCTCATAATGTATAGAAAATAACAGATAAATGCAACTTTTGCATTAAAGTATCTAAATATTAATTGTAAATTTTTGTAATGTTGTACTTGATTAAAATAATAATAATAATAAAATAAAATAAAAATTGCATGTTCATTTTTCTCTTTAGGTGAAGCCGCACCTAAAAAAATTCATGATCCATTTTAGGCACTCCTCTTCAAAGCAATAGCCTAAAATTCATCTTTTACTTTAAAAAAAATGAAAAAACAGAATATATAGTCTAATCTTTTTAAAATGGATCTACATTAAAATTGATTCGATAATGGATTCAAAAAAGTTAATTACCCAATTTTTCCATTATTTTCGTATAGGGCCTATAATGGAGAGAACAGTTAACAAATCTTACGCGTAACTTTCCCAATTTAAACGCTTGCTAAAAACTTATTTCATTTAAGCAAGCCTTTTTAAAGATAAAAAACTAAATAAATTAATATATAAATAATAAAAATTATCATTTCGTTCGAATCGATGATTTATGTACAAACACACAACATATACTTGCTTAAATATAAACATTAGACATTTACACAACAAACAATAAAAAGTAAATAACATAAATAATAAAAAAATAACACTAAAAACCATTAAATCTCGTAGAAGCTCATAAATCCTAAAAATCTCCGAAGCAAATACAAAAATCATCAAAGCACGACACAATATTAACTGCTGTTTTCACGAGAGGTAGATAATGTTTGTACACCGAGTTGTCGCCACATGAAACGTCGAAAAGTCCTATCGTGCCCCATTATAAGCCACGTGCAGCACGTGTCGTGATGGAGAAGCACCATCTGGATCCTCCCGCCTCCACCTGGTTGTTGGATTAGGGATGAAACAAAGCATGACAGTTTTGGGTGAACGGCGTACTCTACCAATAACGATGACACTAATTGCTTCTTTGAGTACCTGATCAACATTTAAACAGTAACTTCGTCATTATTAACCCTTAAAGTGCATTCTATAAATTATCTAAGCAATTGCAATTCACGTTTTAAATTTTAAAATAAAGCTATTTATTTTTATTCTCCTTACAATCTATAAATTTTTCTTTACTGGAACATATCTAGTACCGAACCAATTAATTTTTTAAAAACTTTACATGAACAATATTTTACTCCTGCACTTATCTAATTTTAAAAAATTAATAACTAAAGCTATTTACAAAATTCTAAATATATGTAAGCCCTATTAAAACATTGTATAATATGTTTTTTGCTCTTACTAAAACAATAGTTAGGATAAAGTACTATCTTATAATTCGTTCCGCTCATCTTTTAATAATTTATGATAGTTGAAATGTAAATTTACGTCAGCAAAGCAGGACGACAGTTTGAAATCTTTCAACAATTTTTAGTCGTACATTCTCAAATATTTATAAGAAATGGAAGTTGATGGATGAGAAGAGTTGACTAGAAAAAGGATATTTTTCTTGATTCATCTCTCGAATCTAAATTTCTAATTTTTTTATAATAATTCACTTATTAATTATGATTATTATATAATAAAAATCAATATTAATTAATGTAGAGTTTTTAGTAAGAGTAATTATTAATAAATAAAAATAGTTAATTTTTTTATTTTTAAAACTCGCTAGAATTTTTCTTAAAATTAAAATTTCTTAAAGTATGATATTAGTGACATTAATACGGCTTATTTTATATTTTAGCTAAAAAAGTAAGTTATTTCTATAAATAATAAATAAACGTCGATTATATTTTTTGCTTTTAACCAATTAAGATAAATAGAAAAGTTGAGATGTTCCCTTCATCAACAATAAAAAATGTCTTATAAAAATAAATTTAGAAATATAAATTGATTTATAAAATTATTAATTAAAGTTAAACTACATTCTTACATTCTACAAACATTATAAAAAATTATTTATTTACAAGAAAAATGAAATAAACAAACAAATTAAGTTTAAAACGCTGATGATTAATTTTCATTTTATTTTCCTGACAAATTCCGACCTACCTACCTAGATTAAGAGGAACCGATTATCTTTTCCCTTAACCTAAGTGTGAGTAGCCGCAGGAAAAAAGTAAAAAAAAGAAAAAGGAGACAAACAAATTTGTCGTAGTCACTTCATGACCAGTTTCGATGCCACGTTATACAAGTAAAGACGGTTCTTTCCTTATTGTAATAATCAATTGAGTAAAGCCAACGAATTCCCGGTATTCCCGCTGTACAATCACAATTTTGGGCGGAGTCAACTACTTCCTCCGTAATTGCTTACCGGATCCAGTTCAGTCGGTGTCATCCAATAGCAGCAAAGATCCGTCAGATCTATCCCAAAGCAACGGAGAGGTTCGGCAAGTCAGGTTGTTCGGCCTGTAGACGGGATTATATTACGCCACTTTGTTTTTGTCGCAAGTGTAGGAAGTTCTGGTGTGTCCTTTCGGAGATGTTGGACCACTGACGATGGACGAAACTGTTGAACAGAGACCCGTGTCGGCGTCGAGTCTCGATCTGACTGGTAGTAAGTCGCCCGACGGCACTTCTTCACCTTCTTCGCCTCAACAATGTTCGAAACCTAAGCTTTCTTTTAGCATTAGTAGATTATTAGGTAAAGACAGAGACGATAAGAAGGATGATTCTTCGTCTTCTTCGTTTGACGATTCGTGTACTCAATGTGAAACGTATAGGGGTGGTTGTTACGGGGGTCTTTCGCCTCCTATCACTACTAGCACCTCTTCTCCAGTTACTAGATTGGGACAAACGTACTTGGGGGACAAGTTTGTATTAAATGCGACCACCTACGATCCTCTTCAAGGTGGTGGAAATGGGACTGTCATTCGCGTGCCGGCCCACAGGCCTACTCCATTATCGTACGCTTCGGCTTTTCCATGGATGGGCCACGCTACTCAAGGTCTGGTAAAGGATAGAGTTCCAGGTAAGTCTAATTTTTCAAGATAATTTAAGTCAAATTTATTCTAAATATATAAGATTTTCGTAAATTTTCTCATATTAATTTTCAACAGAGTAATATTTTCATTTTCTGTATATCTTAACTAACCGGATCTAATTTAGACTTAGCCTATAGGTGTAACTTGATAAGGTCCCTGATAGAATTTTGACTTATAGAATTTTTCCCGAAATGTTGATGCAATAAAATTATCAATTAGCATTTAAAAACGATTACAGTGATGAATATTAGAGTCGCATTTTTTGCTGTTTAATTAAAGCTAAATCAACTCATCCTTACGCAAAACACGATGTATATTAATCCTAATAGCAAATTAAGAGAGAGAAATGAAGTGTAGGCGTTTAATTTCCCGAACTTAGGTCCTATTAAAAAAAGCACCATTCACTTAAAGGTGCTAAATATATTTTAATTACCAGCTTGAATACAATTAACATATCTTTGCCAGCAATTAAAAAAATAATATGAATTAATTTTCTCTTTAGTATGAAAAATATCCTCATTTTCAACAACAAAATACTTAAATCTTTATCAGCTAATTAACTTATAATAATTATTATCGATAATAATTTTGTTAAGAAGAAACTTTCGCTTAAATTTCAATTCTAATTTATTAAAGATACATAAAATTAGAAATTAAATACTTATGTAACTCATAATTCCCGTTGATGTAAAATCTTTTAGTTTATTTTTTATAAGCTTAATTCATAATTATAGACAAAATATATGATTAAAGACTTATAAAGTAACTTTATATAGAATAAATCAAGTGTAAAATATATATTTTAAACAACATTTTAAATAGTTTATATTTCGTTTTAAAATATTTATATTTAATTTATAAAAGTATTAAATAGTAGAAGAGATTAATATTAATTAATCTTATAAAAATAGAGAAATAATATTGAGTTTTAAATTATTTATAAACATTTTTACAAAATATTTACATTTTTTTTAAAGGTTTTATATCTTAAAGAGTTGAGAAAGAACCATTAAAAGATAATGTATATATAATATTTTTTTCTTAAAAAGTCAAAATTTTGAAGATATAAATAAAGAAAAACTTTAAAAAAATTGCTTTAATTATTAGCCAAATTGCACATCAATTATAAAAATAATATTCTAAGACGTTTTTATTAATTAATTTATAATAAATCGCATTTTTTTAAATATAAAAAAATTAATAATGAATAAACATATTTATGTTAATTGTTATTAATTTGTTAAGGATTTAATCCATAATTTTATCATTTCGGCATTAAAATTATTTAAGAAACTATTAAGAATATTTTTGTTCAAATATTGACTGCAGACAAGTTGGCCTTAGCTTTAGAAGATGCCTATTTAGCTGGGAGGGAGAATGTTTGAATAATCGATTCACTAACGGATAAAATAAAATATAACAGATACCTGTGGTGACACTAACAACACCATTTGCTAAAGTAAATCTTCTTGGATAAGATATGCTTCTACACCCCTCCGAGTATTTGCTTGTAAAAGCATCTCTTGTAAATTTTAGATAAGAAATTATACAAAAACACAAATCTGTAAATGCGAATGCATTTTTTATAAATGCTTATACGATTATTCTAGGGATGCCTACGAGTTTTGTGACGAATTTGTATGTTTTAAACGTGTTATTTATATACATTTTTCCTCCGTAATAATATTTTCTTTTCAGATTTCATTAAAATTTTCCAATATTTATCTTTAAAAAATAGTCATTGCACAGCCTAAAATATTTAAATTTTCAAATATTAATGCCTGAAAATCTCAGATTTAAATCTATAATTTTTGAAATAAATCTTTTTTTTTTTTTTTTTTTTTAAATCACGAAATTAAAATTTATTCAAGTATAAAATGCTACATTAATCATTGACTGTTAATAAATCCAATTTATATAATTTTTCTTTTCCTAAAGTAGATATTCAGTCTTTCNAGTAAGCTTCTTACTGATTAAATATTACTCTACAAATATATAAAAGCTTTTATAAATAAACCTTATATATTATTAATTATTAATTAAATATCAAATTTCATATATTTTTACATTTATTAAAACTAAAATTAAAGAATTAATTTCTAAATAAATTTCTAGATAATAATAGATGTTCAAATTGGATTTAAAAAATTGTCTTAGAATTATCTAAGATTCCATATTTTTACACTACATTTTAGCTGATTTTTTACCACTTTTTTTATTTAGATATCGATCAAAAAAATTAATGTCGAACAATCTCGTGAAACTTCACCTAAAACACTAAAAAAATACGTGATTAATGTCTTCCCATCATCACTCTTAATCCACTTTCTCAACACGTAATGATTTCTTGTGCTCTCTTGCTGTCTCGGTGGCAAAATATTTTTCTAAATAAAGAAGAAATTAGTTTATATTTTATACCAATAAATTTTATAAAATCAATTTTTATATTAAAATCAATATAATTATAAATCATGTTTCAAATTCTTTATATCGATTAGCGTGTTTAGTATTGAATTCGATTCAGAAGTCATGACAATTATTTAAATATGAATTATTATTTTTTATTATTTAAATTAATAAAATATGTATTACAATAAACAAGAAAAAAACTTTTAATTTATGCAATATACAATTCAATTAGTGTACTACTGTTCTAATTCTAATAAATTTCAACCACACCTAGTCGACCTGCTAAAAAACTCTTACAAATTATGAAAATTATATTATTTTAAAACATGTTTTTATAATTAATAATAACTTATCAGAATATAATAAAAGTTTTAAAAAATAATTTAAAAAAATTTATATAGATTTGTTATTATGGACCGGATACAAAATTTAGAATTTCTTAATAAAACAAGTAGAATTTAACCTATATTTTTATAAAATTATATATGATTTTTTTTTAAATTAATATAAATAATTATAAAAACAGCTTATTTACCTATTATCTATATTTTAATTTATATTAATAATTATATAAAATACTCGTAATTAAGCTGAAACAGGTCTTCTTAATTACATGTTTTAATCTAGTTTCAGATCGTGAATTATATTTAAAAAAACTTGAAAATTATTTTTTAAAATGTGTAAATTCTACATTTTAAATCAGATATTTTGAAGATTATCATTAAAATTAAAGTTTAAAAAATGAAGAATGCTTAATAAGTTAATAAAATGTTTTTGATCTATTCGTATAGTCTTTATAATATCCTATTTTATGTTGTAATTATAGTTTTTTTTACAATTAATTTACAAGATTTACATTATTGTATTGAGCAGTAGAGAAAATTGAAGTAAGTGGCGAATCGCTGCATAATACAGACCCCATAATCGATTGGCCATACCATATACAATTTTGATGTTTACGAGAGTTTGGATGCATCAGAAGTTTATTACTCTACTACACCATTATATATTACAGTCTTTTTATATCGGCAACGATCAGCGAAAGAAGCTCTGAGTTATTTTGCATTGACTGCAACCATCCACTTTCTTTGCATTTAAGTGGTTCATCTAACAGAATGGTAGCACGTAAAATATTACCGAATTGCTGAATGTGATAAAATATTGGCGTTGGAAATGCAGAGTAACCGTTATTTTTCTTAAACACATCGTTTATTTCACACCAGATGAAGAATCATGAGACATATATGGGAAGTTGATTTCCTTTTGAAGAACCATGTTATACGATCTGATGAGAAACAGATTCGCAATACTGCGCTCCTACGTCGCTTCTTTCTACTTCACATATCCCATTCAACGAATGATGGATGTGCTGTTCGTTTTTCTTTTTGCCTCCTTACAAAATTTCTAAGATATTCTATACATATTTTTTTTATTCTTAGCGTTGCCTGGATGTTTCTTTTACTGATTGATCTTTAGATGAGATATTTTAAATGGCTTCCAATTGGAAATCTGTATAAAGTCAATCTATATAAAATCTATATTGAATTCGGCTTTTGATGCAAAATTCGAAAAATTATGTAAGCTTGAAAATATTTTTCTCCATTTTTTTTAATATATACATAAAAATGAAAATTGTTTAATGGGTAGATCTATATCTTAATAACATAACCTGATAATCTGTTTTACTTTATACTATCTGCTTTTTGATGCCTGTTTCTAGACATAATGGTTATTTCTAAGATTTTTTTTCAAAGTTTATCCTTTTATTTAAACCTTTATGATAGAGAAATTTATTTTATTTTATACCCAGATTTAAATTATTCATCTGTCTCTTGCTACTAATAGTTCTGTAGATTATTTCCTAAGTTAATTGCAGTTAAACTAAAGCTATAACAACGAAAGTGAAGCAGATGTTTTTGTGTTTTTTATTTTATCGTTATTGTCATTTTACGCATGAGCTTCCGAGAGGAACAAAATTTTATTGATAATAATTAAAAATTATACTATTTGAAATTCAAGAATTTTTCACCTGTCGTTGACTGTTTACATTTCATTATTGCTTCATTTTCTGGCTGTTCTCGTTGATTAAGTTACATTTAATTTATTTTCTTTCGTGTTAAAAATTCCTAAAGATAATATTCTAATAAAGAAATAATAAAAGTAAAAAAAGTGATTTCGATAATTAAAAGGTTACAGACTACGATATTTAATTGAGTTCTTCGAGGATAATTAGTTTCATTATGATTCTTATAAGCGCAAGACTAAATCTTTAAACATAATTAAAGATATTCATAAAAGGATTTTTTCATATAAACACGATTTGTAAAATTTTTATTATTTTTTTTTAAATATTTTAATAAATTTGATTACACTTTACTTAAATACCATTAAAGTTTAAAATATAATTTTAATTTCGGATGTTTTTAAGAAATTAAACGTAAACGGAACGTTAAAATATCAGTAAAAAAATTAGAATAATAATTTAAAAACTGAATAATTAATAACTTTAAAACTAATTAAATAAATATTTAAAATTTAACTGCAACTCATTAATTTAAATATTGAATATTTAAATTTTGATTTAAATATTTAATATTGGAATAGAGAATTTAATTTTTTAATTTCGTAATTTTTCATTAAAAAATAAAGTATTATTTATTTTGTCTTTTAATTATTTGGTGAAAAATTATTAAAAATCATAAATTATTCAAAGAAAATTATTAAGAACATCTTCATAGGCCCATAAAATACATTTCAATCTAAAATATTTTGAAATTCAATATATTCAGTCGAATCCTATATATAATTTTATTATCTTTGATGTAAACAAAAAGGAATTTTAAAGATTATTTAAATAAAAATATTTATTAGTTAATTTTTTTCATATATATCGTATATTTTACGATTTACAAGAGACATTTTAACAAAGACAATCGACGCCATTTAATTGAGAGTTAGAAAATAGAAAATGCAGTTTTTGGACTTCCACATGGTCAATAACCCACAATAAGTATCTTTAAGCTCAATCTTTAGACGATTTGATTCGCTCTATTGGACAACGAAATTGTTTTAGATTTATTGTTTTACAAACAGTCAATTATTCAAGGACTGATATTCTAGTAATTCTTTTTTTTTCCTTTGAGCCTATTATTATAGTAATATTTGATGAAAAATAGTTATTTACAATAGCTTTTTATTAAGGTCTTAATATGTAAAAATTTTTCAAGGCAATTTCAGCGGAATCTCGTTTATTGTTGTGTATATACACTGAATAGGCATACGAGTTTGGTTTTCTCAGATAACCTTATAATAGGGACTTATCTAAGAAAAGGCTAAAGTTGAGATTTTACAACATCTCATAACTGTGACCTTGTGGGACAATGAGTACATTGTCTCGTGACAAACACGAGAAGGGGATTTATATGCCTCTGGGTCCATCGGATGGTTTTGTAGAGGCCCTACTATTGCTAAGGTATTAATTTACCACCAAACCTCTGTAAATGGGTCTTTTACTTTCTCATTGATCATAAATTAATTGTTGAATTATTTCCTGGTATGGACATAATTAATTTTCTTGCATGGTTGTGGAGATTTATTATGAACGAATCTATATTAATTCTATCTAGTACCTGTAAAATTGATACAGAAATAATCGAAATGTTTTTGCAAATGTTTGAGTTGGTTTATCTTAAAGACAACGAATTAATAAAGGTTAAAAGATTAACAATGAATATAATCTATGCTTATTTAGAATAATGTTTTTACGATGTATACCAAGATAAAAAGTTTAAAAAAAACTTTAATTTTGCTGTCAAATGCTTGAAATTATATAGAAATAATAATCCTCTTATATAAAAAAAGAATTAAAGAAGCGTAAAATATATTTTAGTAATTCTTAAACAAGAAAAATATTCCTTATAAATGAATCAGAGATAAAGTTTATATAACTATTTATCTATATATTATTGATAATATTATCTTCCACGATAAAAATTAGTTTTATACTTAATAATTTCTGAAATAAAATAATATTTTTTAATATTTTATTTGTTGCTTTCTTTTAATGGCGAATTTAATTAATTAATTATTATATTTAAAATAAAAATCTTATTAAATTACATTTAAAATTCTTAAAACGCTAATTTTATTTCTCGATAAACAGTTAAAAGTTCAAAATTAACAATAATCAAATGTAAGATAATTTGTTTTTGTTTAATATTTAAAAAAATCTATACAAGATTTAATATCTATAAAATTCTTCATCGTCTATCAGTTATTTAAATTAAATAAATGTTTTTTTTTTATAAATTAATTTTTTTAGTTAATTTATTCATAATTTTATCAGTTTTATCTATTTTATGTAAGCTTAAAGGTTTATAACTGAATACATTCGGAAGATAAATTAAACAACGTTATCTTTAAATAATCTAATAATTAAAATTCAATTGAATTCAGTTATTGATTAATCGCTAAATAATATAATTTTTTTTAAAATTAAATTAATATGTATAAAAAAAATAATTTAAAATCAAAATCAATCGTGAGAATTTAAAAAAGAAAAAAAAAACCTAAACAGATCCTTCATTTATGAAAATGAAAATCGGGGTGAAAATATTTAACATATTCAATAAGTGGTCCTTTTAGAAACCGGACATGTTTTTCTACTTGAAAGAGCATTGAATTATTCACCTGACATTCTATTTAAACGGTTACATAGATACTTTACTTTGGGGGTTGAGCAAAAACGAGATTGACCATGACATTATTGTTCATACAGTCAAAATCAATAGGGCCTATAAGTCTCTCAAGAATTCATTCAGCTTCAGGCTATGTGATATTTTTTTTTTCATTTATTTATTTTTTTAAAACAGAACTGTCCTATTTCTCACCTTATTTATCCTTCGATCTATCTTATTGTCTATCTTGACACCATCGGTGCCAAGTATTCTTAATTAGATGTTAGCATGATAGCCGTTTAGAAATGAGGTCACTATTTTTCCATATTTATGAAATTTTGAAAACCTATAATTAATGTTTTGAAGGTTTATTAAAATTATTTTAAATAGTTCAATGTTAAATTTTCTTCTTCTTTATATTATTGTTGTAAATAGCCGAAAGTTTAACGATCTGTAAACCATAAACAATAATATAAAAGAAAAATATTCAATGGTCTGTAACTTAAATGATAAAATTTCATTATTAATTTTAATGCTAAATAATTAAATTTAACATATATTTTAATATTTTATTTACAATTATTTCTTAATTTTTAAGAAATATTTAAAATGCTAACCGTAACTAATAACCGTAACCGATATTATTCGATATAAATCTATTATAACTTTTATAGATCTGTTTTAGAAATGTATTATAATGGATTAATGTAACGGAGAAATCTTTTAGATTTAAATTAAAATAACAGTTTAATTTAAAAAAAAAATTAAAATTATAAAATTTATTATTTCTATAAAAGTATAAATTCATAACAGTTTAGATAAGGTAGCCGTTAACTAGTTTATAAATTATTGTTCATATTTTACTATTGAATTCTTTGTAAAAACTTTTACTTTGTTCACAATAATAGAAAGATCATTTATAATAAATTTACTTTTAAAAAAGTATAAATCATATTATATATTTACAACTTATATTTCAATTTTTAAAGCTATTTGCTAATAAATTTTTGTAAAAATAACTGTTTAATTTTTTTAATTATAAGCCCAAAGTAAGTTCTAAAAATTCAAGAAATATTAAAATAGGCTATAACTAAAAGAATTTCCCGTTATACTGCTCTATGCTAATATATTCCTTATAGTCATACAAGTTATAATAGATCTAATTAAGAGTACATAACAATTAAAAGTCTGCGTAAACGTTAAGAAAAATTGTAAATAAAACATTAAATATATATTAACTAAAAAATCCCCATTAAATTATAGGCCTTTGAGAATTTTTATGACAATATTGTTTATAATTTAAATAGGCTATATTTAAACTTAATTTAAAAATTTACATTAAAGCAGATACTATTTAGTTTAAATGGTTACACAATTAAGGGTGTAAAACAATGATAATTTTTCTAATAGAACATATTATTATTCATTGCGAAATTTATTATTTAAAATCATTGAAAAAATATATAAAAATATGCGTCTTTACCTTAATTTATTGAGTTGCTTTAGAACGAAAAGCTTGAAATTGTTTGAGAGTGAAATTATAAAAGGCCTAAGTGTTATAGAGTAGCTAAATAAAAATTTATCTAGAAAGAATTAAAATCGTCATCAATTACTCAATTCTAAGACAGTATAAAATGTATATTTGATGTAGATAAATCTAGAAAACTTAAACTTAAATTTAACGTATGTTAATATCTAGAAAATTAGTGAAAGTTATTGTTGAAATCTTATTTGTCACTATAACAGAATAACCTATAGCAACATATTTTTCTTAACAGTACTGTCATGAAATAATATTTATGCTGTAAATTTGTTATTATTTTTTTAATTATAAGCCCAAAGTAAGTTCTAAAAATTCAAGAAATATTAAAATAGGCTATAACTAAAAGAATTTCCCGTTATACTGCTCTATGCTAATATATTCCTTATAGTCATACAAGTTATAATAGATCTAATTAAGAGTACATAACAATTAAAAGTCTGCGTAAACGTTAAGAAAAATTGTAAATAAAACATTAAATATATATTAACTAAAAAATCCCCATTAAATTATAGGCCTTTGAGAATTTTTATGACAATATTGTTTATAATTTAAATAGGCTATATTTAAACTTAATTTAAAAATTTACATTAAAGCAGATACTATTTAGTTTAAATGGTTACACAATTAAGGGTGTAAAACAATGATAATTTTTCTAATAGAACATATTATTATTCATTGCGAAATTTATTATTTAAAATCATTGAAAAAATATATAAAAATATGCATACTATGATTATTAAATATATAATTCTTATCAAATAGTATTTTTTTTAAAATTAAATTAATATGTATAAAAAAAATAATTTAAAATCAAAATCAATCGTGAGAATTTAAAAAAGAAAAAAAAAACCTAAACAGATCCTTCATTTATGAAAATGAAAATCGGGGTGAAAATATTTAACATATTCAATAAGTGGTCCTTTTAGAAACCGGACATGTTTTTCTACTTGAAAGAGCATTGAATTATTCACCTGACATTCTATTTAAACGGTTACATAGATACTTTACTTTGGGGGTTGAGCAAAAACGAGATTGACCATGACATTATTGTTCATACAGTCAAAATCAATAGGGCCTATAAGTCTCTCAAGAATTCATTCAGCTTCAGGCTATGTGATATTTTTTTTTTCATTTATTTATTTTTTTAAAACAGAACTGTCCTATTTCTCACCTTATTTATCCTTCGATCTATCTTATTGTCTATCTTGACACCATCGGTGCCAAGTATTCTTAATTAGATGTTAGCATGATAGCCGTTTAGAAATGAGGTCACTATTTTTCCATATTTATGAAATTTTGAAAACCTATAATTAATGTTTTGAAGGTTTATTAAAATTATTTTAAATAGTTCAATGTTAAATTTTCTTCTTCTTTATATTATTGTTGTAAATAGCCGAAAGTTTAACGATCTGTAAACCATAAACAATAATATAAAAGAAAAATATTCAATGGTCTGTAACTTAAATGATAAAATTTCATTATTAATTTTAATGCTAAATAATTAAATTTAACATATATTTTAATATTTTATTTACAATTATTTCTTAATTTTTAAGAAATATTTAAAATGCTAACCGTAACTAATAACCGTAACCGATATTATTCGATATAAATCTATTATAACTTTTATAGATCTGTTTTAGAAATGTATTATAATGGATTAATGTAACGGAGAAATCTTTTAGATTTAAATTAAAATAACAGTTTAATTTAAAAAAAAAATTAAAATTATAAAATTTATTATTTCTATAAAAGTATAAATTCATAACAGTTTAGATAAGGTAGCCGTTAACTAGTTTATAAATTATTGTTCATATTTTACTATTGAATTCTTTGTAAAAACTTTTACTTTGTTCACAATAATAGAAAGATCATTTATAATAAATTTACTTTTAAAAAAGTATAAATCATATTATATATTTACAACTTATATTTCAATTTTTAAAGCTATTTGCTAATAAATTTTTGTAAAAATAACTGTTTAATTTTTTTAATTATAAGCCCAAAGTAAGTTCTAAAAATTCAAGAAATATTAAAATAGGCTATAACTAAAAGAATTTCCCGTTATACTGCTCTATGCTAATATATTCCTTATAGTCATACAAGTTATAATAGATCTAATTAAGAGTACATAACAATTAAAAGTCTGCGTAAACGTTAAGAAAAATTGTAAATAAAACATTAAATATATATTAACTAAAAAATCCCCATTAAATTATAGGCCTTTGAGAATTTTTATGACAATATTGTTTATAATTTAAATAGGCTATATTTAAACTTAATTTAAAAATTTACATTAAAGCAGATACTATTTAGTTTAAATGGTTACACAATTAAGGGTGTAAAACAATGATAATTTTTCTAATAGAACATATTATTATTCATTGCGAAATTTATTATTTAAAATCATTGAAAAAATATATAAAAATATGCGTCTTTACCTTAATTTATTGAGTTGCTTTAGAACGAAAAGCTTGAAATTGTTTGAGAGTGAAATTATAAAAGGCCTAAGTGTTATAGAGTAGCTAAATAAAAATTTATCTAGAAAGAATTAAAATCGTCATCAATTACTCAATTCTAAGACAGTATAAAATGTATATTTGATGTAGATAAATCTAGAAAACTTAAACTTAAATTTAACGTATGTTAATATCTAGAAAATTAGTGAAAGTTATTGTTGAAATCTTATTTGTCACTATAACAGAATAACCTATAGCAACATATTTTTCTTAACAGTACTGTCATGAAATAATATTTATGCTGTAAATTTGTTATTATTTTTTTAATTATAATAATTTTATATAAAAATAGCTTAATAATAACTCTAAAAATTATAATTTAAATTATTAAATTAAGTATAAAGTAATATTTTATTATTATTTTTAGTAAATTCTTAGATTTCTATCTCTTAACATTTCTCGTAATCTTAATTTAGTTTTATCTATTTTATTTGTATTATAAATCAAAAATAAAATGAATTTCGTAAAAATTTTTAAAGATATTTATTCAAAATTCGAGTTAGAATATAACTAATTTTGATTTATTTTCATCTAAACCTAACTTGTTTATATAGAAACCTACAGTATAGATTTTGATAAGTTGCATTGAATCTTTCTTCAGGTCTTTCTAATTGCATTAATATGTAAATGAATTCTATCCGCAACGAATATTCATTGTTTATCTATTTTGCATATCTATTGAAAATAGTAGCCTAGACTCAGAGCATAGATTTTCCTTCTGTAATGATAATGTATAGAGTTGCGTTAATATTATATCTTTCGATCTTTTTATCTCGGTTTATATCCTGTGTAATGTTTATTTAGTTACAAATTATAGGTTTGTTTGTTTCTTGGTTGTTTCTTTGTTCTAAAACTCAATTGTTTCTATTTATATAATTAAAATATTTTCAATCTGAAGTCTTGATTTGGCTTGTCAGTTAAAGAGTAAGCTTTATTTTTTCTGTTTTTTTTTTAATGAATTGTGAGCTGCTTTGCCAAGTTTTTGAAGTGGTATAGATGAAAGTATATTGTTTCTAAAGAATAAAATGAATAATTTTAATATAAAATTATATTATTTTATTTTATTAAAACTATCCAATAACATTCTCGCAGTTCCGTTTTCTTTACCTACAGCTCTTCCACCCGTCGCTCCCAGAAGGATCGGGCATCCTTACCAAAACAGGACACCTCCCAAAAGAAAGAAACCCAGAACGTCGTTCACAAGAATGCAAATATGCGAATTGGAGAAACGTTTTCATAAACAGAAATATTTAGCATCTGCAGAAAGAGCAGCTTTAGCGAAACAGCTAAAAATGACAGATGCTCAGGTTAAGACGTGGTTCCAAAATAGAAGAACGAAATGGAGGTTAGTATTGTCTCAAAATAATTTACTTTTTTGCTTTAATTTTAAGTAGAGAATATCTTTTTAAGATTTAAAAATAGAATAAATTAAATCAATATACGGAAAGTTTATTTCATGGGATTTAAATGGATTTTATACGTTGCTCTCTTATACAATTCTAATACCGTAGAACGTATTGCGTGCAGGCTATTCTAGATTAATTAAATGTTACTTTAAATTTTCATTTTATCGGATTAAACCAAAATTTTAAGATAACCAAAATTATGCTAAAAGTGTTTAATTATTCTATAAAATAAAACAAAACAATTAAGAACTGAAATAAGTCAATTACATTTGGAATCCGAAAGGAAAATCAAATTACAGTAAAGAGTATTGCAGTTTCTAAGTTTATCAAAGCTAAATAAAATAAGTTGATGAAAGATCACCTCTTACTGGATTATATCTTTAAATCAGAAATGTTTCCAATCGAACGTAAGTTTACAAGTTGTGTTTGTCAGAAACGATAGTAATGCTGTCCACAAACACAAACTGTCTTTTCTCCGATGTCTACAAAACATTATTAGTGTTAGACATGTGATAAGAAACATGAGATGATAGCTCATCTTGCTGTATTTACGGAGAAAAATAATAAATTAACCTATCATATAGCCTATTCCTATAATAAGTAAGATAAATACATAGATAATCTATATTGATAAATTTCTCTTATTTTCACTATATATTTTTAGATTAATTTTGAATATTTTGAGTTAGAAATTTAGATAAACCGTAGCCTAATGTATATGTACTGTACTGTACAATTTAAAAAGTTTTAAGTTTAAAAACTGTCTGAAAATAAATTATTATAAATTAAATTATATAATATATCTAGTTTTAAATTTAGGCCTATATAAAACTACTATAAACAGAGCAAAGCGATTTATTAAAATCTAATTTTCCCGTAAATTACATTTTAAATAAGATATAACAAATTTAGATCTATTTTGCTAAAGATTTATATTCTAAATTGTGTATTTTAATATTTATAAATTTATAATTAGCCGTTATTTTCCATATATTCCATTCCGTCGGAAGGTTTTTGGCACATAAGAAAAATAGTCTAATCCTTTCATAATTCATAAAACAGACTTTTGTTTTCGTTAAGTATTACAAATTTATTATACGTGAAATGTTTTGTGGTTGTAGGAAGAGATTTAAGAGCTACATTCTAATTAATAAAATCCTTTAGATTTATACGGGACTTAACAATGTTTTAGTGCATTGGGTCTCGTTGAGTCGGCTTATAATTAATTAATATGCTCATCTGGACGTTGATTAGTGGCTTGTAATTAATAAGATGTAACACATATTAGCGGCAACCTATGTTAGTCATAAACATTGCCTAATTATATCGTGTCTAGCAATACTAGCTTCAACCTGATATCATCCGCGGCATTGAACCTATGCTGTTCATTTCTGTGCTTTCTAAATGCATCAAAGTTAAATTTTTTAAAGGTTTTTCGTTATTTTTTATTTTAATTTTTAATTTTGGAAAGCATTTGCAAGGTGAAAAGTTAATTTTTAGAGTTGTCTGGGGATCAGCGATGTTAATAAGAGCAAAACGATTTAGAGTTCGCTTGATGCGTAACATTTAAATGTTTTGATTTTGTGACAAGTTCTAGATTTAGATATGAATTAATATATCTTCATATATATTATTCAGATTTAATTTTTTAAATCCAGCTTTAAAGGCGTAGATATATCTTAATTATATGAAAACGTTTGCTCAGATCGAACTTATAGGCCTGTTAATGTATAACTTATAAATTAAAATTTATTATTATTTTATTATTTTGAATCATTTAAATTCTACCCACGATACTTTTAAAATTTAAATAGATCCTAACATTTTCTTATTTTTATGTTTAAAGATATAAAACAACTCGAATAGATCTTTATAGGCCTAAAACTAATCAGCAATCAGCGATCGTTTCAAAGGAAAATAATTTAATAAAGCTTTTAAAATATAAATTA
This sequence comes from Centruroides sculpturatus, assembly GCF_000671375.1. Taxonomy (NCBI): domain Eukaryota; kingdom Metazoa; phylum Arthropoda; class Arachnida; order Scorpiones; family Buthidae; genus Centruroides; species Centruroides sculpturatus. The sequence goes on along the minus strand of NW_019384421.1, from coordinate 192,220 downwards.
AAATACATTATTATTTTATATCTAAGCATTTTAAAACTACATTCAAAATATCTAGAAATTTATAATTTATATTTTTAAAGATTTTTGATATACTAAATCGTTCATTTTTAAGATAATACGCTTTAAGATTAAAATTATTTTATTAAAAAAATTAAAAGGAGGAGTATAAAATAAATGATTTGAGTAGATCTATAATCTTGAATTTGTTCGACATTTATTCTAAATCTAATAAAACTAAATACAGGAATTAAACTCAGCCTAACATAAAATTTTCTATAGCTGACATAGACATATTAAATATTTAAACTTTATTAATAAACTATTAAAAATAAAGCCTACAGGCCTATTAAGAGATGAAATTATAATTTTCAAATCTAGTCACGTCTAAATTAATATACTTATCTAAAAATATTCTTTTGTAAATTAAAAAAAAAAGTGAAGAAACGAGGCAGGAGAATTTTTTTTTTCTTTTAAAAAGAGCAGTCACGATTTACGACGTATTCTCTCTTTATTTACTTAACATCTCCTAATAGCTATACATTTTAATATTAAATTCCGTAGGCAGAAGCATCTCACGTATCACGAAGTACTGTTTTTTTAATTATAGCTACGGCTAAGCTAATTGCTTTCACTTCTTCAACTAATGGAATAGCTCTGGGAGATTTTTGATATTCTGTCTTCCCCTCCTTAAAGTCATTTTAAATATTTATAGGCGGTTTTCGGTCAATTTAGGATCATGTGATTCGATTTGGTCTCTCCCTTACTGTCCCTATTTTCATTTTTTCCTTTCCCCCTTGTAAACGTCTTCAGTGAAAAACGATCGAAAATCTGCCCTTCTTTACAACTACCTTCTATTTGGTTAAATATTTGATGTAGGGAGGGAGAAAACGGTAACCTTCTTGAACCTACATCCTCTCAGGAGATATTATTTGGTAAAAAAGCGTTAAAGTGTCCACTGGTCGTCACTTATTCCTTTATTTAGAAAGCTTACTTCTGATATTTAGTCTATAGGGAATTGCACGTGTTGTTCGCTAAGATTTATCTTGACAAATTCTACAAAACAACATTCGAAATTTTTTACGAAAAATTCTTAGCAATTTAGAAAATCTAAAGATAAAAAATTGCTAAACTCTAATCTATAAAAGTGTTTGAGATCCATTCTATAAAATTAAACGTTGGCCATTTGGATCATGTGAACAGAATTTAGTGTAGCTAACGAGTCCGAGTTTTCCTCTGTCTAAATATTTTTTGCCTTAACTGTAATCGAGATTTACAGTGAATAGTATTTTTTCTTTGTTACATTTGTAGATACGAAAATCTTTCTTATATCTTAAATGGATATTTAGAACTCTATTAAGTTGCAAAATCTTAATCTTTATCAAATCGTGTGGTTTATATATGACATGCTCTTTAGAAGCTCGTTAATGATAGAACTATTAATTTAATTGTTAAAAATATTGATTATCATTTAAATTGTTGTCTACAGAGTTTCTAAATGATTGTTTAAGTACTTTTTTTTATAGGAACCTATAATAAGCAGACTTAAGTTACAATTAATCTTATTCAGACATTTCTTTATGATTATAATACTTGGAAAAGAAGGCATTATTTTTTTTAAAGTTTATATTCAAGTTTTGACTCGTCTAAATAGTATGAAGAATATTTTATGATTTAAAATTTTAATTTTTGTCTCATTTTTATCAAAATAGCNTTATGTGCATCAAATCAAACTAATAAATTATATATTACAAGTTTTATAAGCGTTAAATCAAAAATTACGAATACAATCGAATTGTACTTTTATCTGATATTATCCTTCAAGGTAATCTTATCGTGTATTACAACAAGGACGTATCATATAAAGCTCACCATTTGTCACGATATATTAAGTTAGAACAGATGTAAAATTTATATTTTTTCTAAGAAATTTACTTCATAAAAAAGCTTCACGAAAAACTCGAATTAGTTAGAAAGAAAGAAAAAAAAAATAAGGGAGGAATTCCGAGAAAATCTTTTGTTTACATAGCCGCTCAATACTACATCATCGATACCCCGGGCTAGTTTGATACTAATCATGGCCATTACATGTCGAGACATTAATTGCTTGCAACACTCTGCCGTCTACCCCATTACAGGTTGTAAAAGTTTACGACTTCAAATTGCGCGCTTCTAACTGTTACTTTTTCCTTTCTTTCAACTTGTCATGCAACTTTTGTAGAGAGCATACGTATCTCTTGACGCGTGTCCACTTTATCATTGTCAAATTTCCTTTCCTTTATCCTTTGTTTAGAAATATGTATAAAGATTTTTATAAGATAAATTAAATATATGTAATCAATATATTATATTGATTAATTATTCACATTTTTTTGTATAAAATGTTTTATTTAAAATTGTATAAAGTTCTAACTTGTAAGTGAGAAATTTTCGAGTTAAAATAATCTATAAGTTTATTATAAGATTTTAGAATATATTTCTTAAGTTAAATGACTTTTTTATTACCTTTTTATTTAACTTCTTATTGCTCAACAATGCAACTATTTCTTCTATATATAAAAAAATCTTTTAGCATAAACTACTTCAACCGCACTTCGAAATCTTTCTCTCAAAATTCACAGCAGAACAAAAGTAGATATATATAATTTCTAAAATAAAATAGCTTTAAAAACATTTTATTTTACTTCCTCGATATTAAAAACATCCTAAACATAGAAACACAGAAAGTTATTTCTACTTTTAAACTGTACTCTTCGTCAATCGAACTCTTAAGAGGTGCGATCACCCCTCTCGAATCAAGATTTATTATTTAAGAAAAATGTCATGTGACTTTATTTATGATCTAAGGATCATATTTTAGTAATGAACCCGGCTTACAAGAGTCTAACGATAAAAATTCTTACAGTTTTCTATAGTAAACATTACTTTTTGCCGAACTAAGGTATCCGCTTAAGTCTATACAATTCCGATGTATAAAGAAACAAATCCTATATTGTAATGATAAAAATTTAACACTAAAAGATCTTTAAAGTTCAAGCGATATGCCATTTACCGCGATCTTTATTATAAGTCTAAACATTTGCAAATAGATTGCGTTAACATTAAACTTACTACCGAGTTACTGTCAAGGCTACACAGATTGCTTTGTGTGTGGCCCAGCCTTGATTCTTTACTATCAAAGCCACCGTTTATTTGATGTGTTATGTATTTATACGATTGCTAATAAGACCACCCGCATAATTTGTAGAACGATGACAGCTATTTATAAACATCAAGCCAAATATCATGTTAACTGCGATGATTTGACCAATTCTTGATGCAGAAGAGGCCTACATAATTTAGTTGATGGGAAATTAGATAAGGAAATACAGTTTAGACTAAACTATCTCATTATTTTTATTTTTCTGACGTTTAAAATATAAGAATAATTAAGCTTAAGTAAGCTAATAGTAGAACATATACTGTAATTTATTTATTTAGACTGTCGAGCTTCAACTTGTTATTCTATATTGAGTAGATGCTACTCTCTTTACACGTAGATTAATATCCTTATGTAAGATATTCTAGAAAATAGAAAAGTATAATTTAAAAAAAATGATAGATTCAACAAACATTCAAACCTATAGGCGATATTAATAAATCCGTCTTTTAACCCTATATTTATGTATGACAGAGTGAGTAATAATTAAGGAGCATGAAGATCTAATATGGGAAACGATGTTTGCTTTTAAAGGATCGCACAGTAGACCTGTCACATTACCTGTCATAGGCCATTCAAGGTCAACAGAACCTGTTGTACGCCTAATAAGTTGAATGCTATCATTTCTTTTACTACTTTATTTAAACTTTTATACAGTATATCATTTTTATAAATATTATTTTTTCTATTAACAGATGTATAAATTAAAAGTTTTGTTGCGTTTTCTAAAGAAAATTGACTATTTTTCTTCTTTAAATAAATAAAAAAATTAAAAAATATGTTTGATCTTTGTAATAGGCTTATTTTACTTAAAACATTTATTTAATTTATATATTATAATGTTCAAACTGATAATTCTGTGCAAGAAGGATTCGTTAGTCTATTGTTTTACTTGTGTAATGTAACTAGCTAACCGGAAGACGTGGGTTCGGTTCTCATCCGCAGTTTGACATGATTTTGAGTTCTTTTGGGTGGTTTAGTTATTATAATATGTACTTTGAGTACTGTACTTTTTGTTTGTGATGCTGTATCAATAGCATTATTAGACCAAAGAATGGCAGTCCAATATAGATTATAAGACCTCCTTAGAATTTAAGTATCTTTATAAGAGCCAAAATATGAATGTAGTACTTTTAATAATTTAATTAATATGAAATTAAAATAACTCTACAGAATCAACGAACTTCTATCTGTAGCATAAGTAGCTTAACTATATTCCCATATCATGTTTTGCTTTTTTTCGTTAAATTATTATGCATGTATATTTTCGCTATCTTCAAGAAAGATAAAATTTATTATCTTGTCAACATAATTTAACTCCAGTATAATTTTACTGGAAAAGAACCTCCCTTCAGCGCTCCAATAATCTCTAAAAGTACTTCTATATGCGAACCTGTAAACAGAAAAAATCTCGAATGGTGAACGACAACCATGCAAAATTCATATATGTCTACATAAATCTTTCTTCAACCCATCTAAGAGAGGTTGTTGAAAACCTTTGATGAATTTTAATAGATACAGGAAGAACTTAAGAGAAACGTTCACGTGTCTAGCCCATCAAAAAAAAGGAGAAAAAAAAAATGCTCATAGGAATCGTTTACTTTGCACCAACCTCAAAGGTCACTCAGATTGGCTATTCGTAAACTATTGTTGCTATAGCAGTACTTGGGTGGTGATTTTAAAGCGGTGGTTTACTACTGTCTACGTGAAAAGAATTTATGAAAATGTCTTTTTAACTTGTAATAGCAATTAAATAAAATTTGTAGTCTACAAATTTTATTTAATTGCTATTATATTTGTAAAAATCATTCTTTTATCGTTTAACTGTAATTACGTTATGTTTAATTGCAGTATATTAAGTATTTTTGTTATACAGTAGACCTATTATTTAATGCAAACTTTAGTTAAACTAGCTGGATCTGAGTAAAATGATTCTAATAACATTTAAGCTTAATTCCATAGTTCTAATTAATGATTTTAAAGACGTCACATAATGTATTATACACGGTTCTTAATCATCGACATTTCAATAGGGGGACAAAATTTAAGATGTATTTAAATAAAAACATAGACTTTATTCTTAAAATTGGTCAGAATTTTATTAGTTATTAACATTAGATATACTGTACAGTTGTATGCTCTCCATTTCTAAAATCAGATAGGACCTTTAAACCTACAGGCTACCTACTTTAATTATCAAATATCTACTGTAGTTGAAATTAAGTGATAAGATTTTTTTATTATATCTAGTCTTATATAACTGATTTAACGAAATTTTTCAAATGAACTGAAAATGGTATTAAATAGGCAGTAACAGCAATGAATTTTATATGGCTTGTAGGCAAGTCTTTAGGCTATCAGATCGACGATTGGATCGTTGCCCCGTATCGATCTCACTAGGGAAATGAGGAGTGGCCTCGCATATTTGCCTAAAGCCATTCATTCCTTATTCATCTGCAAAAGCAAATTACTAATGAATACCTATTTAAGCCTTTAAGCTATTTTTACTAACTCCAATTGAATATCCTGAAAGATGTATCGTAAGCAGTTAAAATTTGGTATCTAAGAATCGTATTCTTTATCTTATAAAAAGTAGACTTCGTTCTCTCTAATGTTGATCTCACATAGAAACAGATTTTACATTAGAATTAGAAAACCACATGTAGATTTCAAAAATTTAATATTTATAAACATAAGACTGGATTAATTTTATTCACTCTAGACTGAAGGAAAAATTTTCGTTCATTGCAACGACCTTAGTCGATTTGCAAGTTAAAAATTATTATAAAGGCTGATATAACTCATAATTTAGTTTAAGAAAATTGTCTTTAGTTTATAGTAATTCTATATATTATAATTAATTCAATAGATTGTAGTTAATAGGCCTAAATATATTGCTCAATTAAACGACGGTTGATGGATTTATTAAGGAATTATTAAGGGAAGATGATTTGACCTTAAGTCTATAACTCCTTAATACTTAATCTGAGAGATATAATTTATGTTTTAATTAAAATATGAATTAATAGCCTACACCTAAACACGAGTAGACCAAAATTGGCACATATAGGCCTATATGCGTAGCGAATAGGGGGAAAACCCGTTAGTTTAATTAAACTTATAAAACCTTTTATTGGATATAATTAAAATAAAGTAATTTTGCTAATATATATATATATATATAAATTAATATTTTGTAAAACGACTAAAATACTTAGTGATGCGATAATCAAGCATTAGCAGCTTTGCCAGATGGGCGTATTGAAACTACACCTGAAAACTAGATTTACCGTTCTACTCATTCGTGATATGAATTGATAAATCAGAACAGTAGCCTTCTAATTTATTATACCGCATTATATACATTAGGTTCTGCCTTCTCGTTTCTTTTTATTCGCATTATCTTTATATCACTAAACAAGGCTCCGCCTCTGTTTTCAAATGTAGTTTTCGAACCTTACGTGCATTCTAAGTTGTTTATGATTTTAAAATATGTATTATATATAAATTCTGATTTATATGCACTAATTGAAAACCTGAATTGGCCAGGAATAACTCTCACTTATGATTGTGTAGGGTGCTGTGCTACTCAGGTGTTCAATTGTTTCAGAGTATGTCTCACTGTCTAAGTGGGTGTTTTTTCCTTTTGCCAATTTAGAAAAGAGAATTCTGCCAACCAGAATCTTAACGTTGCATATGGACTTCATCTCCTGAACTAGGAAACTAGGTTAGTGGATTTCTGTTCGATTTAATTTGATCTTCAAAAGTTTTCTGTTAGATTTTTAATTATAAAAGTGATCTAGTATGGTTAATATTCTTCGTTCGAGGCGTGTATAACATCTAAATTTCTAGACACCCTACGATTAGAAGGCATTAGGGCGGCAGTGCCACGCGAACCCATACGAGGCGGTGACATTTCAGCAGACAATCATTTAGTTCTAGGTGGAGTCAGGCACGAGAAAGTCCATAGTCGCCATCTTAATGTCCGCCCCACTCACATCACAGAAGACCGAAATGGTTCCTTCATAAAAAATATCAAAAGGATTAGTTGAAGCAAAATTGACTCACGCAATCTTAATGGCTCATACTCTGCTGTTGGGAGGGAGCATCGCACCTCCCACGCGAATTGTTCGTTAAGGCCTCGACCGGACTCCCCGAAGGACCATTTTGTGGCCAGATTGAGGCAACTCATAAAGAATGGAACATTAGGCCCAGAAGTTAATGTTCTCTGGTACCAATGGGTATCATTTTGTGCTAAGTAATTGGATTTTGTGATAGAATATTATTACATTGATGATATAGGTATGAGCACTCATCACATTCTCTGAGAAAGCAAGTGTGGAAATGGTTCTACAGAACTCAAATATTATTGCATATTACAACTCATTATTCACGGAAGCACCTGCTCCCCAATGGCAATTACTAATCTGCATGGTAGTCGTGCAAATCTGTTTAACAACTAGCTTTTGCCAAGTCCAGGAATGACAGTATCATTCGCATCGTTGCAGCCATTGGCTACCATGTGCCTTCGATGAAGCGATTTAATAATCGTGCATTATTAATTCTGCTTACAGCGAATACATATGTAATTTCCATTTATTATAATTTTATTGTCTCAAATTAGCACATTTTTAGTTGGAGTTGCAATAAATTTCCTTTAAGAAATAATTATTCTATTTGTATTTTTTTTTTTTAGTAAACTGATAAATAACATACATTATTGCTTTCGATAATGTCGATAAAATATACTTTTCGACTATAAAATTTAATTTTATAGAACTTTTCCAATGCTTGAGTTTAATATAGCCCATTACTTAATTAAACCAAAGCTAATTTATCAAAAATGTAATGTTTAAATTAATTAAATTTTCATTTTTTTACAACTTTTATTTAAAAAACAAATTAAAGTTTATTTTAAAGATTAACACTTTAACTTTTATTTCCGTAAGCTTTTATATTTTTTATTGTAAATATGTCACTCGTTTATAATCTACACTCCCTCATTCTATACCATAATTTTAATTTTTATATGTGAAAGTTTTGAAACTTTAGAAAATGTAAACCTAAATATTTTAGTAGATTTACAGTACGAAATTGTTTATAAAAAAACAGCAATCGGAAGGATGAAAGAGCGAGGTGAGAAAGAGAATACCGCATAATCATTTCTGTCTACACGACTTTTACTTCTTTCATACAATACAATTCGAATATCAAGTAAGAGGCTCGTGACTTTTGTGCCACTCCACCCATTCGGTCGTGTCTTTGTCGACCTCGACAACCGCCCTGACTTCATAAGGTGGATCTCACACCACCGCACAACTGTCAATACATTAGGCGGTGTCGAAGTAGCATGCTTGTCACTTGATGAATGACTTACCTATGTTATGTAAATATTTTTTATCGTGATAAAATAGCATAATTCTGAAAATTTATAATAGGCACACCTATTTTTTGATATTTAAAATATATAAAGGCGACAAAAAAGTAGGTTAACAAAGATTTTTTCTGTTCTGATTTTAACGCGTGCCTTGTTGAATGTCGATGATATCTAAACTCATATGATATGTAATGAAAATATATTTTAGTTATAGATTTATGTCTAAATTTTATGAATATNGATCTATTTTGCTAAAGATTTATATTCTAAATTGTGTATTTTAATATTTATAAATTTATAATTAGCCGTTATTTTCCATATATTCCATTCCGTCGGAAGGTTTTTGGCACATAAGAAAAATAGTCTAATCCTTTCATAATTCATAAAACAGACTTTTGTTTTCGTTAAGTATTACAAATTTATTATACGTGAAATGTTTTGTGGTTGTAGGAAGAGATTTAAGAGCTACATTCTAATTAATAAAATCCTTTAGATTTATACGGGACTTAACAATGTTTTAGTGCATTGGGTCTCGTTGAGTCGGCTTATAATTAATTAATATGCTCATCTGGACGTTGATTAGTGGCTTGTAATTAATAAGATGTAACACATATTAGCGGCAACCTATGTTAGTCATAAACATTGCCTAATTATATCGTGTCTAGCAATACTAGCTTCAACCTGATATCATCCGCGGCATTGAACCTATGCTGTTCATTTCTGTGCTTTCTAAATGCATCAAAGTTAAATTTTTTAAAGGTTTTTCGTTATTTTTTATTTTAATTTTTAATTTTGGAAAGCATTTGCAAGGTGAAAAGTTAATTTTTAGAGTTGTCTGGGGATCAGCGATGTTAATAAGAGCAAAACGATTTAGAGTTCGCTTGATGCGTAACATTTAAATGTTTTGATTTTGTGACAAGTTCTAGATTTAGATATGAATTAATATATCTTCATATATATTATTCAGATTTAATTTTTTAAATCCAGCTTTAAAGGCGTAGATATATCTTAATTATATGAAAACGTTTGCTCNTAATTTTGTATTGTTATAATGTTAAAAAATTATATTTAATAAATTTAAAGTTTTTAATGAAAGTTTTTGATTGAATTTTTAAATTTGCTTGTTAAAAAAATTGCTATGTAAGCTGTAATAGTTTTTAATAGTATATAAAATTACTTTTAAAATATGTCAAGTGTATATATACCTATAAGTGTGTGTAATGTTAATTTAAAAAACAAAAACACCCAAAGATAAGCAGAAGATTATTAGAGGTGTAAATGACATATCCGTTATGCGAAGATATGTAAGAAATTTTTAGGATTTTTAAGCATTTTTATTAATATAGCGAATTTATATATAGATTTAAATCACAAAATAGCAAAATTTCTGTTTAAATTTAATTGAAAATACTTAAAATTGTACACAATTTCTACTTTCCATCAATTAGAAATTCAAATTATATTGGATATCTTAAACTGATTATTCTATAGTAAACAATTAGGCCACATCAAATTGTTTTAAATGTGCTAAGCAGCTAAAGCATTGCAAAAATATTGTCCAAATGTAAAAAGAGGTTAATTATTATGCTATGATTAATCTAATTTAATAAATATTATAGGTTTGAACATATAAATTGTTGTAAGATATTAGCCTCATTTCGTTTTTAAACAGGCTTTTATAATCTTGTCAGATTAGTGTCGGACTTTTAAGTCTACGCCTTTATTTCTATTAAAGGAAAAGTAAAATCTCTACACTATCTTACCTCAATAGAAAAAAGTATTATTCCATTTTTGACTAGAATAAAATTGTATATTTATTAAAGTAAGGATTATAATCGAGTATATGTTTGAGAAAGTCGAAACATTGGAAATTCCGTTGTGTTTTTGTGAATAAAAAAATTGCAATTTTTTATTGTAAAAATCATAATTTATAAGTTTATGGAGATGACCGAAGCCATAAAAGCTGTCATTGTTAGCAGATAGTTTTGGTATAACGTCAGAACGACACCTTTACACAACCTGTAGTGCCTCTTGGCTCGTTTGACAGACTCAGGGTTGTAATCAGTAGGCGCCAGGGTTATTGTCTAATCTTCGCTATCTTCCGCCCTGTCGCTGAAGAGACATTCTTACACTTTTCATCCTTACTTATAAAAGTATAGAAATAATTTTTTAACATCAAAAATTTTTGTAAAATTTCTTAACGTAACACACACAGACGAATCTCAAAGTAAAGAAATTGTTTCTAATTGTTAACAAGTAGTGTTTTTTTTCATCGAAGTAAAATAAATATATTAATTAGTTTTTAACTAATAAATGTCAGACAGATATTTGGTAATAAGTTTTATTGCTGTTTTAACGTTAAAGAAGTAAGTTTTAAGTTGTGTCAGGAAGACGTTTTATAGGTAATAATCATAAGGTAGAGTAAATTGTTACCTTTTACAAAGAGAACAAGCCACATTCCTTTGACTAAAAAGATAGACAGTCTGTAGATAACAATATAATGCCAAATACCATCATTATCGAGCTTTTTTTCTTTTCTTAAAAAGATGAAAGACTTCATCTTAGATCTCTATTGATGTATCTTTGCACGAATGTGACTCTCTCTCTTATAATTATAGCTATTTCAGATTAATATTCCTAAATAGCATTTTTTACGATACTTGTTAAGAGTCTGTTTTTTTAATATCATAATAAGATATTGATATTCAATAATGTCTAGTATGCTGATACATCTTTTAACTACTGTATGTCTCTACCTACTTAATTATTAACACTATATTGCCTTAAGGAATAGAATTTGAGACTTGTAAAAATTTGTAAGATTTTTAATTAATTTTAATCAGAAATTTATTTGTAAACTTTTATATTAATATATAAAAAACAATAAAATTAACACGTAAAAAGGCCGAGTTAATAAATTCACTCAATAAAATCAAGGATGTGCTCTCAACTTCTTTATGTCTAAAGGCGTTGAGACCGCATCCTTGGTTTGGGTATAAAGTCACGAACTTCGAAGTTAAAAATTCGGTTTCTTTTGATGTCTGCCCACGCTAAAAATACTTGCTTCCTACCACTCTAAGAAGTACTTTAAAAATGTTTTTATGTACATATTTCGATTGGGCTAAATATCTTTTAAACTGTTGTTACGACATCACGACATTTCCATTAAAATTCTTTATATAATAAATATCATTAGCAGATTTCATTACATTTATATTATATTATTAGAAGTTTCCCCAAATGTTTCGTGTGTCATAGTTTATATTATTTATTTATCGGCTAAGATCAATCAAACGCAAGAGAAGTTTTCCTTTCGTATTGTCACGTTATCCATGTTATGATTCACCTTCTTGAATAAGTCAGAAATATCAAATTTTACTGATATATTCTAGCGAATTGGTGAAGTAGAAAAATATTTACTTAGTATTTTGTATATTTTACTGTCTAAATTAAACATTATAGGCCTATCTAATTATCTCTGTTCGAATTTAAAATACTATATATTGTCACTAATCAAGCTCGGTTTAGCTAATGATTTATTAAATTTGAAAGTTGTTTTTCGATATATCTTTGGAGAAAATTAATGTTAAAAACGAAAATTTTTCTTAGTAGAAGGAAATAATCTGTAGGTAGGCCTATTATTTTAAAGAGACACAATACGTTTTGAGCACAAAATAATAATACTTCTTAGAATAGTAAGATGCAAACATTGCAGGAAACATACAGAAGAATGGTTTTCTCATCCTACATTATATTATACTACAAAAGTAAAACTTGTTGAAAAAGATGTTAAACTGTTAGTTTTTAACACAAACAACAAGTTTCCGCAACTAGTCAATATATCTAACACCCTTTACAATATCAATATTAAAGCTTAATATTTACTTCGTTATCACAGGAAACTTCTGCCTTATTTTCATTTATATTGTATACACTAAATTTCCACTATATTATAGTTCAAATAGTCTAACAAACGAGGTTTAAAAATAGATCTACCTTGATTTAGGATGTTTCAAATCTGACTATCATTAAAGAAATACTCACAGAATTTATGTATAATTTATTAACAAATTTAGAAAATATCGCTTGATGTACAAATTAAATTTACAGTTTATTATTTTAAACTAAATTTAGACTTGTATAAAAACTGAAAAATACNTGTTTTTTTAATATCATAATAAGATATTGATATTCAATAATGTCTAGTATGCTGATACATCTTTTAACTACTGTATGTCTCTACCTACTTAATTATTAACACTATATTGCCTTAAGGAATAGAATTTGAGACTTGTAAAAATTTGTAAGATTTTTAATTATTTTTAATAAAACTTATTGAAAATTTACTTATAAGTTCTAAAATATATTTTTATAAAGTTGTATCGCTATAAACATAAGTTACATTGATTCGTAGACTCAAGTAAATTTGATTTATATTATTATCGAAGATTAAATTTAATGTTAAAACTATAAATATGAGTTAAAAAGTGTAAGAAATGTTGAGAAAATGAAGATTAGAAGTTTATATATGAGAAAGTAAAGAGAAATTTTAAATTTTTGCTATCGAAACATGCGAAATTTTATGCTTTTGAACATTCTCAAATATGTTAAAATAATGCAAATTACTTTTTTATTAGTTGATTACTTTATCTAAAGAAATTAGTTTAAAAAATTCCGATAGATAAGAAAACTGAATAGTGTCGAAATAAAAAATATAGACTAGAGACTAACACAAAATTAAACAAAATCCTGGCAAAAACCACACGAATAAGTGTAGGCTTTAATCATATATGCAAATCACATATGAGAACGTTATGTCTCATAGAATATCATAAGTTACCCCATTAATCTAGTGGTTTTTGATGTATTCAGTTAATGATGTTCAAAACCGTCAACTTGGGACTTAAAACAAAGTGGAACGATATTAACCTATCCTATAGAGTGTAGAGCACAATATGTTGTAATTGGATAGAATTTCACGTTATTTAATGAAAGGTGTGGCCGACCTTGAATGGATAGATTAGGTACACTTGGCACGCCGAAGGTTTATGTCAGTCGACTCCGCCCAGAATCTATCATTAACAAAATAACTTTAATAGGACAAATGTCCAATAGGACCATTGCAATTATGTTAAAATGTCAATTATATCAGTTACATAGATAACAACTTAAACTAGACTAACTTAAACTTTAAATAAATCTCTTATTTTCTAGCTATTTTGCGTTTACTGAATCGCATACAACACATAGGCCTACAATAACGATTTTACCTCTATCCCGTGGGATATAATGATTCATTATGTTTGAATTTATCCAATATTTTTAGTTTAATTTTCATTAATTATATATTTATTTTATAATTTTGTTTCGTTTTTTTAATATGCTAAATTATTTTTATATTTTGAATTTAATCTTACGCGTTAGCAGAACTGAACAGTAGACTAGGCCTATTTGTTAAGTCGTGACAAATTAAAAATAAAAACAATTAAATTTAATATTAAGAAAGGTTTTTGATTTTAAAGAATTAGTATATAATATTTTATGATCTGAGTGAGAAAGGATGCTTTCAATAGCGGTCTAATCCATTTTTATCGAAAAATTAAGATATTTAAGCTCATATTTTAATCATTATTAGTCTTATAAGAAGAGAAACATATGTTTTTGATATTTATAAAAGAATTATATGTGTAAAATCTAAATTATTTGTTACAGTTTCATTCAAATTTTGTTATAAAATAGCTTTCTTAATCAGATATTATGGGTTTAATTTAGATTATATTGCTATAAAAATTAATTTCTACCAAAATAAATGATAAATACAATTTATATTTTTAATATTATAATCAGAGTTAAGTGTTTATTATATAAAGCTTCCGGATTTTCTTGGAATAATATGAGTAGTTTAATAAGAAATTCGAGCTATAAAAACAATAGGAATTTTCTTAAAATATAATTTCAAAACCGCTGGTTTTTATTCACGATTGAATTAAGCAAAACATTGTAAAATAGTTAGGTGCTAATTCGTCGACTGCATTCATTTATCAAACGTTAGAAGCATCACACATAATAGGGAATGGTTGCTGACGTGTACATTCAAACAAATCTAGAGAGAAGTAACGTCTTACATCCCAAGAGATGAAAATTTTTAAATTTAATGCAGTCGACTAGTAAAGCAGTATAGAGAAACGACAATCCGGGACGAATGGACGCCAATGTTTCGGCCCGTTAATCTATTTAAACCACCCACTGCCCAATTTCTGCATCGGTCGCCAATCCACTTGATTGGATTTAATTTAATTGCCGCGACGGGAAAAAGGAAAGTGGAGGGGGAAAAAAATTCATGTAATCTCGATAAGTTACCATGGATACGAAGAGTAAATGAGATGTGACGTATACCAGGGCCACGTAATCGGTTAGGAAACGGTAATTTTCAGGTTGACAAAACTTGGCTGTCATTTGATAGACAAGTGACACTTCTGAAATGATTTTTTGAATTTTTTTTATTATTTTTTATGTTTAGGAGACAAACTGCAGAGGAGAGGGAAGCTGAAAGACAAGCGGCCAATCGACTGATGATGTCTCTTCAGGCAGAAGTAGTCAGCAAATCCATCTACGATTCCACTAGGGATCCATTGTGCATCAGCAACGCTTCTCTTCATGCCCTGCAGAATCTTCAACCGTGGGCTAATGACAGTGCTGCTGCGGCTGCTGCTGCTGCATCAGTTAATTCTCATCATCAGGAGAGATCGGGAACTTATCTTCCTCCACCGTCACTCACATCCCCTATTTGTTGATTCCTTTTTAATGTACATATATTATATAGACTGTAGGACTTAGATGAATAGAGGACTTGAAAGGATTCTTTACGAATGGAATCCGATTAATTTAGGATTGTTGAAGAATAGTTCATAATGAGGTGACTTCCGAAGAGTTATAAAGCTAAAAAAAACAAAAAAAAGCAAAAAAAAACTACCACCGAAATGCTGTAAATTATTGCCAGCTATGAAGATTTTTGCAATAAAAAATTTTTCGAACGAGTTTTTTTTATTTTTATTTAAAAAATTCCAAATATAATTATTAAGTAATAAGAATATATTTTACTCACCGTACAAAACGGTTCGTAACAACATTTTTTTAGCAATAAATTATATAAATTTTAAATTAATAATTTAATTTATCAACAAATTAAAATATAAACTCGATCTAGAAACAAGATAGAATTATTAAAGTCTTAAAAACAAATCAGAATTAATTAAAGTTTAAAAAGAAATAGCTAAATTATCTTCGACAATGTCGTAATGATAACTTACAAATGAAAAAAAAAATTAATATTTAACAAATAATAATCATCTTAAAACTATAATAAATCATTTTATTGTCTTTTTAATAAATCAAATCGAGAGGATTAATTTTTCTTACTATTTTTAAGTAAAGAAGAAGAGGAAGAAGAAAAAAGTCAATAGAAAAAGCACTATGATACTTAATAGGCATCCAAGCTTTGAAGGTTCATTAAACATTCATTAGAAAGATAACATCGACAGATATCTTAAGTGAGTTTAGCAGCTCAAAGCAAAGAAAACTCTCCTCTTTGTTAAAGTACAACAACATAAGTGGATTAAGACACAGCTATTTTTACATTACGTCATTAAAATCAATGAAGATAGGAGTGACATAGGCCTATGATCGCATTGTCACTCGAATCGCTTCTTTTTTCTTGATTAAATCCACAAGAAATTATTGTAAATTAGTTTAGACCTGTTTCGTCATTCTTTTACATGTTTAAATTGAGTTATTTTTACAAAATTTTCTCCACTCGTTGGGGTGTTTTTTCTTAAAAAAAAATTCTAACACACTAAAAAAAAGTTTATTACTTAAACTTTCAAAATCTCATAAAGTCTTTGTTGATTGTAAAGTTTGCTGTGATGTTTATAAGATTTAAATTTTTTTTTTGTAAGGAATTTTTTACTCACTTCAACCTTTATTAGATATAAAGGTTTTATTTAATAAATCATAAATGTTTTCTTCAGTTAGATAATGTTGTAAGAGTTTATTAAAGATAAATTTTTTAACTCGAGTATACTACTATTATTACTTTACACGTGTTTAAAATAATTTAAAAAGTTTCAATTACGTTTAATTAATAAATATTAATTAAGAATGAATGTTAAATTTATTAATTATTACTTTTTTAGAATAAATTTTTGAGTTTTTAAGTTAAAATTGAACACGAATTGAAGCTAAAATAGAGTATTCGTTCAATTAATTAGCAATTTAACGTTGATAAAATCAAAATTAAGCTAAATATAATCAAATTTTCGTTTAAAATATATATTTAATTTAGGATTTTTATATCTAAATTTATTTTAGTACCTAAATTTATACGTGTTAACGGGTCTTATTAAGAAATATTTCGGTATAAAGCAAATTATAACGATTCTAAAATACTCTTTGAAAACATGAACATTTTTTTACATGTGTTTATTTTATAGGAGAAAAAAGATAAAATTGATGTAAGACGACGTTATTTTCAATAGAATAATTGTAGGAATCATTAGGACATAATGAATCACGTATAACAGATGTAATTTTGACAATAACCAACACTCAAATGTTATGTCAATTAGACCTTATCTAACATGGCATACGGCCCGGGTCATTAAGGATAATGTTCCGAGCAAATGTCTATTAATGCTTTAATTTTTATAATTTTGAGTCAGACGTAGAAATAAAAAAAAAATTCGATAGAAAAAAAAATATTAAAAAAAAGACATTTTTTCTAATGTTTTTGTAGTGGCATCTCTCCAGATAAGTACAGAGCTTTTTCTCTTTACAATGTTCAGAAAGGCTATCTATTAATGATATTATCTAATTTGACTTCCTACTATTAAATGACTTATTTCCCTTTTTGTCAACAATAAAAAATAACTTATCTTTATTGTATTGTTATCCAGACTTTTTCTAAAAGAGGAGAAAGAACTCAAATGATTTTTGTCATTTCTTTTATTAACAAAAAAAAAATAAAAAAAAATTAATAATACAAAGTTTTTAATAATATTTTCATAAATTAATTACCTTAAAATTATTTTAATAATAATATATCGATCTTTACTTAATAACTAATTAATTATTTTAATTAATATTAATAATATCAAAGTATATTCCATGTCATGCGGTTCTCTCTTCTATATTTTGTCTGGGAACGATTCTGTATCGTTGTCATAGCAACTTTACCAAATGCTGCATCTCCCGAGTAACTTATGAAGGTCGTGCTCCATTAGACGTCAAAGGTCAAGTAAGATATGCAGAGTAATTAAGCCAGCCGTTAACTATGGTGTGGCTGTAATAATTTCACTCTTACTCATTAAGAAAAATCTTAATTTTTCTTAGCTAAAGATCGTCTTTAATAAAATTTCGGAATTATTTTGATTAATATCTTTCAAGTAGCTTATGTCTACTTAAAATTCTACAACACTTAAATATGTAATAATTTGGATAATAAATCAATAATTAATAGAAATTTATTAGATTTTTATTCTTAAAATTTTATTTTTAATTAATTAATCTAATTAAAACAATGATTTAAAAAGTAATACATTTGGAATGTTTGCTTAACATAAATATAAAGAAAGATAACAAGACATTAAATAAATTTAATTAAAATTTGTCTTAACCTTTTTAAAGATTTGTAATAAATATTTTACAATAATTAAAATAGAAATGAGAATTAATGTCGATGATGTCTCACAGTAAATTAGATTTAAATATTTTATAAAAATTAATTAATTGTTTTTCTTTAAATATTTAAGGATTAATTATTTTAAATTGGCGAAAACAATGGATAGAAAAATTAGGAAAGATTGAAATCAAACATATGATACAGAAAGTGAAATGACAACAAAAGTGAAAGCAAAACCAGTTGTACAACTCGTGGATACATTTTGAATATCTAATGTTCTTTTCTCCGAATAGATTTGATATCCTTAATAAATATAATTACATGTTACATTTGCCAAAGCGGGTCCTCTAATAATATAAAAACACATTTGAGATTTGAAGATAGATAAAAACTTCTCTTATAGCTGCGACTAGTTGAAACGGTGTAGTACCTGTTATGAGATCTTAGTTCATCGCACTTTCTATACCTTACAAATTTTTCATTGGTTATAAATACTATGTTTATAAATTCATATTTTAATGATAGATAAGACTCGGGGTTCAATTGCGATTCTTTAAGTGATAAAGACAAATTTTAACTGTTATATATACAGCTGATTGACCGTACGTTAAAAAGGAATGAAGAGAAGCAAGTTACAAAGTTTATACATGATTTTCTGATATTTAAATAAAAAAAATATACAAAATAATTATAGAAATTTCAATGTAGTTTGCTTTAAAAATTAATAAATCAAAGACATTTGTTCCTAAATTGTATTTTATGTGTTATATTTATGTGTGTGTTGTTAAAGAGGAAACAAACTCCAGGCTTCGAAAACTAAAGAAGTATTTTTTGGAAAAATCCAAATATGAAATATCATGATTGCTATTTCTAGATAAGATTTAGACATAAGTTGTTTCTTTAGATAGTGGTTATTCAATTTAATGACTATTCTCTGGTATAAAGGCAGTTAGTCAGGATTAAAGCGTAGAGTTTTACCATTTATAAAGATGCCATATGCAATTCATAAATCAACTTAAAGTAGATTTAAAGATTTTTTGATTTCTTAATATAAAAAAAGAAGTCTGAAAAACATTTTATGTCATGTATTTTTTTTAAAAATAAATAAAATAATTATTTTTAATGAGAAATATCTTTCGTTAGTGCTAACTTACGCTATTGACGATGTGTAAAAACTGATGAATTATAACGATTCTAAAATACTCTTTGAAAACATGAACATTTTTTTACATGTGTTTATTTTATAGGAGAAAAAAGATAAAATTGATGTAAGACGACGTTATTTTCAATAGAATAATTGTAGGAATCATTAGGACATAATGAATCACGTATAACAGATGTAATTTTGACAATAACCAACACTCAAATGTTATGTCAATTAGACCTTATCTAACATGGCATACGGCCCGGGTCATTAAGGATAATGTTCCGAGCAAATGTCTATTAATGCTTTAATTTTTATAATTTTGAGTCAGACGTAGAAATAAAAAAAAAATTCGATAGAAAAAAAAATATTAAAAAAAAGACATTTTTTCTAATGTTTTTGTAGTGGCATCTCTCCAGATAAGTACAGAGCTTTTTCTCTTTACAATGTTCAGAAAGGCTATCTATTAATGATATTATCTAATTTGACTTCCTACTATTAAATGACTTATTTCCCTTTTTGTCAACAATAAAAAATAACTTATCTTTATTGTATTGTTATCCAGACTTTTTCTAAAAGAGGAGAAAGAACTCAAATGATTTTTGTCATTTCTTTTATTAACAAAAAAAAAATATAAAAAAAATTAATAATACAAAGTTTTTAATAATATTTTCATAAATTAATTACCTTAAAATTATTTTAATAATAATATATCGATCTTTACTTANTTTTCCTTTTTTTTTTTAATAACTGGTAGTCATAATACTCTATATTGCTTCTATAATCACAAACGGACATTGTGCAAGGAAAAAAAATGAGCAAAAATAATATGTAACACCATTTTAGCATCATAATTTTGCTACTAATTATCTCTAAGATATCATATATCTTCATTTATGTATGTGGATGTGATAGCGTAAAGATTTCGTTGAAGAGCAATGGAGAAAAGAAGACATTTGAGCTAAAGTAAAAGAAAAAGTGTCGAGTTTACTGATGGTTTTACCGATATAATACTACACAGGACTAATTAGACTTATGTCATTAACCTCGAGCAGTGGTAGCGAGACTGGGTTTATGTTACCGCCATATATCATCTTCAGAAGTCCTTCTTTGAACGTTCCAAAAAGACATAATTATGTTTCGGGGGTGCTAAAGTGTTATTTAAATGTAATAAGTAAAAAAACTAAAGAGGGAAAAAAATTATGTAAACGTATATAACTCTAATATAAACAAACATTTTTATAAGAGAATAAATAGGAGTTGATTGAAATAAACTTAGTTTTCGGTCTATACGAAAATTGAGCCTGTCAAGTTGTCTGTCATCGCTCCTCTCTCTAAATCATTGATATAGTCATTATTTTATTACCTAACTGTGTTAAAAGATTCGGAAGCTCGTGTCACTCAAGTTAATCATTAAAAAAAAAAAAATGTTATTTTTTTCTATATTATAATGACATGTTTTTAGGAACATTTTAAAATAAATTAATTGGGATATAACACAGGCCTACATTAGTTTTATTAAGTCTAGTCAGTATTTAACTTGAATAAATATATAAATAACATTATTTTGTATTATTTATTAGTACATTTAGATTAAAAGTTAAGAAAATTAAGCATATTGTATTGAAAATAGTTATTAAAATCTCTTATATTTATCTTATAAAAAAAGAAATTTAATTATATTGATCTCTATGTAACATTAATTACTTTAACGTTATGAATATATTAGTCATAATAAGAGAGTTTTTTAACTAGTCCTACAACTAAACTTGAGTTTAATTTCTCATGTCCTATATAAGTTTACACTTGTCAGTGATTAAACCGGTTAACTAGCTTCTACTATTAACAAAATTACAGATCAAAATCGTGCAGGCGGTCATACAGACGGTCTTTCATTTATAAACATTCACAAAACTCGAAATAATTTCGCCAGAATTTGTATTTAAAAAACATTCTTAACACATTCATAAACTATAAAAAAAAAAAAAGACATTAAGCATGTCGTATTTACAACGAAAAGGGTCATATATTGATGAAAGACGAAAAAAAATCTTGAAAGCTTTTGAGTTATAGAAAATTCTAGAACTATTTATTTAATTTATAACACATAATTCCATGTTAATATATAGTGAAAGAGCGTTATCTATCGATTTATGGACAACTCTCATGCTCCTTTATATATATGTATTCTAGTTTGCGGTTTTACAATCACAAAGCACGTGGTTTGCTAACATAAAATGTATTCTCTAGGGACATAAACATATTCTTAAATAGTTGGAATGTAAAAATAAAACGATCGCAAGCAAGTGTAGACGTAAACCTTATCGCTATCATCGACTCTATTTAGTAAATTAATTTGTTGGCTTTCATATCTTTTCTTATCTCTATGATAATGCCACAGATTACGAAGAAGCGATAAAAAGCATAAATGAGAAAATTAATTGACTTTTTATATTCATTATAGATCTTCCGACTAAGACATTCACGCTAGAAAAGCTTAAAAAATAAAAAAAAATGAAGCATGTAGAACATAAATTTTTATAATAAGTCTATTGATTCTTGACTGTGTTAATTTGTTTTTAAATCTTCTAGATACTGTCTAATCAATTAATTTAATAATCATTAAAACGTTATTTAATAATGCTAAAATTATTATTATTTTTAAAACAATATTTTAAAGAAAATCTTTCTTGATAAATTAAAATAAATGTATCATTTTTAGTAAGAATCCTGTTTAAATTATTTAAAATATAGCTTAATGGAGTTGCATGCTAATTATATTAGGTTCGGCATGCATTTTTAATGTAGGTTTTGTTTATATTTTAAAATATGTTTTAAAATATGCTTTGCCGTATTTTTGAGATAATAAATTTGTCAAATATTTGTTAAATTCAAGTTAGAAAATTCGATCGACCATAAATTTGAACATACAAAAATTCTTCATAAATTTATTAAATTCAAATTTAGAATTAGTTTCACTGCATATTTGTTACATAAATTTACTATATAAGTTATATTTATGAATTTCATTTGATATTTGATCAAAAATAGCTTAAGATCCATCGTAATTATACAGGAACCTTATCAGATTTAATAAAAGAGTAACGGGTCTAAGCATCGAGATGATTTTTAAGAGTAAAACGTTGAATACCTGACTAATCCAAGCGGTAGATTCAAACAGTGAACAAGATAAGAAAAGCTCTTTCCAATCACGTAGGCATCCTCGAAACATAAAGCTGATGCACAAAGCATACTTTATTTCGTCATGTCTCAGAATATGTCATCGTCCGTTTCCGCATTGTCTTAAGTAGATAGACCTACGACCAAAAAAGAAGGAAAAAAAAAAGGTTTATTTTATCTTGTTAGCTCTGGGGATGTCCTTTTAGTGAGCCTAAAGGCCGTAGAAAATTCGTGAAATTATTTCATATATTTACTAACAAACCTGACTTATAAAACTTTCTTACCAACGATACGACATGCTTATTAATGAAGAATTTACAGCATATTTTTACTGTCACCTTATTTATTTTTTTAAGTCTGTATTTAATTTCATATTGTATGAGGATCCTATGTTATATAAATCATTCATAAGATACAATTAAGTTTATTATTATTTTTTTAAATTTATGAATAAATTAAGAAGTTCTATCACTATAATCTAATAAAAGAAAAGAATATTTTGAAGAAATATAATGGTATTTCTTAAAATATTTTATATATTTTTAATTAGAAGGCTGTAAATTATGTTAATTTGCATAGTCTCTATGACGTTATAATAATGAATTTACTCAAGTTTATAGTGATAAGCGGTGTAGAATTTAGTTAAAGGGAAGAAGTTTTCGATTCGCACGACACATTAATTCACTAAAAACGTGTTTGTAATGCGATCTGATCGTATAAGAATTAATCAAAGATACTCCATGTCGTTATCAATCTAAGAATGTTAGAATTACGTCACAACCGAGGTGATCACAAGAGGGGTGTTGGCCACCATCCTGTCACGAAGAAAGATGCATGAGCTTTCTGAACTTACTATTCCTGGGGAGGGTGAAAAGGGGATGATTTTGATCACCCCCGCCTTGTTTGATTGAGAAACGCTCAGCATGGGGCACTGACAGAAGGAGGTCAGTCAATGACGCACCTGCACTTTGGTAACGTGACAAAAACATGACGTCAGACAGGTGATCGGTATTAAATGCCTAATTTCTAATCTTTAAACTAAATTAAGGAACATTCTTTTATAATTTGATATCGGATTAGTTCCCTTTTTTTATATACATATATAATTTTCGCACGGGGATAAAGGAATGTGATTAAAATATAAAAGGTCTGTTATAATGTTTTACAACCTCCAGTTATTATTATGCTATTAAAAAAACTATTTTAAAATCATTTTTTATGTTAAAAATTCAAACAACTATCATCTCAAAATGGCTCACTTCTTGTATCAGAAATCCCGTCTAATTTTAGTTTCGGAAAGCTCATTATATACGAACAGAAACAAGATACAGAGTTATTAAGATGAAATTATCTTGGTTATTACGTGATGTTTACGTCATTAAAGGCTATTTGCGAAGATACTCCAACGACAAGACGGCATTTTGAGATAATTTAATGTCATCTTTTGTCACCTGGCTCCAAAATGACATGAAAAAAACACGATTCGGCCACTTGAGTCACGACTTGTAACGAAAAAAGTAGGCATTAATTGACTGCTCTTTTTTCTACTGCTAATCATTCCGCCACCTGTGAACAATAGAATTAACCGACAGACTACTTTCACCCCCATTCACCCTCCCTCTGAATCTTTCATTCTTCAATTCGTTTCGCTTTCACCCCCCTTCTCAGTATCTCTCTCTCTTCTCTTCTCTCCCTTTCCCTGTTTTCTAATGACCTATAGACGGTATGAGAAGTCTTTCGAGTCAAAGGTTACTTCTTTGAAAAGAAAGGTAGGTTTATCTGCATTTTCTTACACCCCAAACACATTAATTTCTCTCTACATAAATTTTTAGACCATTATTGTTAACAATAATTTATCTATGGTAAAATCTCGAAAGGAGTGTTGTTTAATATATAAAAATATTCTGGAAAAAATGTTTAAAAATTTGTGATTAAAAGTGATTTAATGGATTTCATAAGTCGATTAATTTACGAGAAATTATATTTTTTTAGACTCGACAGAGTAAAAATTATTTTGACGTTAAATTTATTAGTTATTAAGCAGAATTTTATGAAGAATTTCATAATTAGATACACGAATAAACTATAAATTAATA
Organism: Centruroides sculpturatus; assembly: GCF_000671375.1. Classification (NCBI taxonomy): domain Eukaryota; kingdom Metazoa; phylum Arthropoda; class Arachnida; order Scorpiones; family Buthidae; genus Centruroides; species Centruroides sculpturatus. The sequence goes on along the minus strand of NW_019384421.1, from coordinate 167,551 downwards.
GTCTTATTAATAAATTGTATCAATAATCTTCTGCAGAAAAAGGCGCAGGAGTTTGAATCACGTACAAAAAAATTTTTTTAAAAGTTACTTTTAATCTATTAAAATGTTCAGAGAGATTATTAAATAAAATACAGGTTCTAATTTAAAAATAAATAAACAAAGAGGTAAGAGAACAAAGGGAAAATATTTAATATCATAAATTCCATAATTATGACGACACATTTTTATAAAAGAGCATTAATGTCGGTGTGAAGAGAAAGTGAGAGAAAAATTAAGATCCGGATAGAAGAAAAGTGTGAATGGGACACAATATAAAGAGAAAGTCGACGACAAGCGTTGAAAACATTTCCAATTCATCTAAGTCATTTGAAAAGATCAGAAAGAATCTTCAGGAATGTCTATTGACTGTCGGTGAAGTAATTTGATAAACACATTAGCGGGTATACGTACAAAGAAATTCGGTAACGCCTTCCCCATTCCTTATAAGGTTCGAAAGAAGAGTACCGACAGTCGGATCCCCCGGGCCATTTCCACTCGTGACCTACCCCCCTCGAAACACTAAGCGTGTTTTTGGTGGTTCCGAGATGGGGTCTCGCAGGTGTGACGGCAATATTTAGTGCTGCAATACTTTATTAAAGAGCGGATGAATTTAATATACGGTTACGACAGACGTCTGGGATGCTTTCAATGGCAATCTTGACACTTTGCTACAGACGGCTACCGCCAATCAAGGTTTTACTATCTACGCCAATATTGCCTGATATCTGATTATTGGATGCCTATTGATTATATCTCAAAGGAAGAAAAAATATACTTAAAAAAATTGAATTTTCCCCTTCTCCTTCATTACCTTTTAACTTATTCTAGTCTCTTTGATGTCTTTTTGAAGGTTGACAGTATTGAAAGTTTTATTTTTTCAATTGTGAGCATGCAGATTTTATTGTGTGTAATCGTATTATTTTCTTACAATTCAATTATTTTATATTTAAATATTGCAAGTTTATCAACAGTATTCTCGTTTATTACAAGTAAGATGATAATCTCTTCTATAATCGAACACTATTGATAATAATTAANCCTATAAATTAATTGATTGATTATTAAAAATTTAATTATTTCAATAGATTAAATTTTGAAACGACATTTAATTTATTCATTAATCTTTGATTAATTCGAATGAACCTCATTTGTTATATTAAAACGCATCGACTTATAATCTGATCCATATTAATGAATGACATTTATCTATACTTAATACAGAGATCACATGCTAAAATAATCGATTTATCTCTAATTAATTTTGATGTATAAAAGCAGAAAAAGTGCAGAATTCGTGCCAATATTCTGACACATTTAATGAGTATATTTTTATGCAGAAAATTAGAAAAATTACAGGGTTTAATGCGAATATTCTGGTACAAAAATTACGCAATGTTAAGTGCATATTCTAGCACAGAAAATTAGAAAAAATAGAAAATTCTGTGTAAAAAATCAGAAAAAAACAATCAAAACTTTGGTCAAATATTTTAGTATATTTAGCGATTTTATCCTAAATCACTTTTCTAAATTTTATTAAATAAAATGAAAATAATTAAAAAAAACGTATATATTTTTAAAAATTCAGATAATTTTTAATCATTTTAAACACGAAAATACTAAGTAAATCATTCAAAATTCATTAAAATAATCCCTTATAAAAGTAACAAAAATTAAGTCTAAATAACCCAAAATGTAGAATGATAGCAGAAAAAGTAATTTCTTATATGATTAAAAAAAAGAAGAGGAAAGGAAAATAAACCCCTTCAAATTATTAGAAAAGTATAACAATTTGTTTAAGAAAAGAGTAGAAAAATATTTTGATTAAAAAGTATAGAAAAGGATAAAATAGTGATGCAGACGGAGGAGAGAAGAACGAGTCAATTTGTGAGTTGTTTGGAAAGTTTGGGGGAAGAAAATATACCTCGAATTCAGTGGTTGACCACACAAATGCTTTCTTCCAATGTAGTACATTATGTGTAGCAGGAGTGACGAGGGATTAGTGACATGTTTAAGTTCTTGGTACAGTTCATTATGTCATCTGTCGGCTTCTATCAGAAGCAAATCTTTCATCCTGAACACTCGGGATTGGTACGCACAGTACCTGGAGCTCTTAAGTAACGATCATTTTATTCGCGATTTCTAAGAATGAACCATTTTTCTTTGTTTCTTTTAAGTATAATATAACCTTTTTCATTTTATTCCTAACATTTTAAATCAATATTGTATTAATTAATATATTTGTCATATAAAACAGGCTTATAGATAACACGCAAAAAATTTATGTCAAAATTTTAAAAATAAATTTAATTACTATTTATATGGAAATTGGAATAACAAATTTATAATTTATTAATTTTAGATTATTCATTTTAAAAAAAATTGATCACATCGTTAGGCTAATTAATCGAGAGAAATAAATGTTAAAACGACATCGGAAGGCCTATTCCGATCTGAGATTATACGAAGAATTTAGAAAATTTTGCTAAAATTAACGAATATTTAAGCAGAAAATCTTCAATTAATCATTTAAATGTATAATTTTGAAGCAAAGAAATTAGAAATTTGCAGGAATAAACTCAACGAAATAGAAGTTAGAAGTTACAAACACGCATTTAGTATTATTAGTTAAAGCCTAAGTAGACTCATTAAATAAAACTATTTAAATTCAATCGATAGCAATTTAATCTAAAATAAACTAGAAAGGTTTATCAGAATACAAATTTGGAAATATGCAGAACCTTGTAGGACCTATTCTTCTCACGAATCAAGATTTGGTAACGTTAAATCTCAGGAGAATCGAAGAGAATCTGGTCAAGTCTAGCGGCTATATCAATACATGGCTCATACCAGTTTAATATATAAAGCGGTAATTAAAATCACTCATTAATTAAAACCTTTCCTAGCAGTACATTAACTTAAGCGGACATCTTGGGTCGGAAATGTTTGCTGCATGGCGTTTTAATTCGTAATCTTAATTCTCCATCTGCACTAATTGTGAATTAATTTTATAAAGGATGATAAATGACCTGATTAACGAGTGGGTATTCTTCACCAAATATCACATGGACTACAGCAAAGCACTGCTGCCTGTCTAGTTGAATGAGTTTGTGCAGGATACACTCACAAATTGGCGTCGTCTTCGAACATAAATCGATATCGAGTAATTGTAGATTTTAAAGATGATAATTACGTTTTTAAAAAGCATTTTTTAAACTTAATTCAATGACTTCTTGTAATTTATAAATCTAGTCGAATCGCGGCTTTACGTAAATGTAGCTTGTCTTCAATTAAGTCATAGTCTATACGATATAATTAGACGTAATTAAGTCGTATTCTACTATCAATATCTAGTTAAGTCTTGACGAACTTAGCATGAGTCTAGAGCGTACTACGAGTCTAGTTTGAGTTTAATTGAGTCTAGTACAAATTTACTGAGTTGATATAAATTCAGTTAAGTCTCGTTGAGTCTAGTAACACTTTAGTTTATCTTAGTGTAGCCTGAGAATCTAGTGTAAGTCTAGATCTTTGCAGGATTTAATTACGTCTTATTGGGTCTAATTTAATTGGCGTTTAGGACATGAGTCTAAATTTCGTTAAGCTTACGATTTAATTTTCAATTTAGATGAATTCATGAGTCTAGTTTGATTATAAGTTTTATTTGTTTAGTAAGAATCTAGTTCTATTGAACAGTTTTTTTTATAATTTGAGCCAGATTGAACGAGTTAAATGTGAATTTAACTCTAGGCACTCTCAGAGAACTCAAACCTGCGAATGTTTTCTAATCTAAAAAGCCGAAGAAAGCCATTTAAATTCATCCAAAACACTTATAAACTATCACTATCAGAAGGATAAGATCCCTTAATAAACCATCTCAAGCCTATATTTAAATGCAAAACTGTCAGAATTAAGGACGGATAATTTTGCTAATGTATATGATACGATTTATCCAATTTATCACGTCCCTTAAAGAATAAATTAAGCTTCTGTGGGAAGATGATAAGAGCAGGTTGAGGTACCTGTTAAAAGGAAAACCAAGTCTACACGACCCAAACTTTAGATAGAGAATGAGCATTCCAACTAAAATATAACTAAATGTATAACATCAATTATATTTTAAATATTTAAAAACTCAATTCTTCAATGTTTAAATTGCCTATTGAAGTGCTAAATTTTTTTACGACTGTTTAATATGCTAATGTCATCCATACTTATCTTTACACTTGTTTAAATTTAGTGAGCATTTAAGATAAAACATTGAGAGCTATTTTAATCATTTATAAATAAATAAATAAACATATATATATACATACACATATATATTTTTTTTNTTTGTTTTTTTTGACTTTCTCAAAAAGTAAATGATCAAACAGTTGTCACGAACTTTCTGTATGGTCGGTAGACCAAGAAATTTGCAATAATTTAGTGTACAGTTACTCACAATAACTACTACATATAATAGTTATTTATATACTAAACATACCATAAATTTAATTGATATATTTGGTTTCTACACGTTTAAAACATAATAAATATGCGGAATAAAGCGCATATTTATGAGCTCATTAAATAATAAAACGCATAGTCTAATAGTGAAGTCGGTTCGTGAAACACTTTAATTATTTATAAAATAATTGCACGAACATTGTAGCGAGAAAGAGAAGTGTTTACAGTCAAAAGTCAGCAAAAGTCACTAAATAATAATCGTCAGATGGTCTATAATTATGCCCTTGTCAATTTTCTGCACCATTGCTCCAAAAAGTCAACCTATAGTTTGTGGCAATCAAAATAATTGCATCGATAAGCTAAGGGAGGGTGGACAAAAAACAATGCTTCATTGTTTAGCTTGAACAGAAATTAAAAAAAAAACGATACGGTACGTAACACCAGGTGTTATTTGATCGTTACACAACGGATTATCATCATAAAAAAACTATCTCCCTATGGAAATCATGGGAAGAAGTGAGGAGGATTAATTTGTAATTTCTTCTCATATGGTTCATAGCTAATTGTTTAGCTTGATTAGCGAGTTACAGTTCGAAAATTTACACATTTTAACGTGTAAAATATTCATAAAAAATAGAATTAAAGATGTAAATTGAATTTATGGATATGAATTGAAAATTAAATTTAAAAATTGTCAATAAAATTATCTAAAAATGATAGTTTAATGCGTAGATAAAATTTGAACTGATAGATATTAGAAAAGTAAGATTTGTAAGTAAAATTATTCAAAATAAATGTTTTAAAAAATTATAACGAAAAAAATAATTCAAAAGTTTATAAATTAATAATTGAATTTAGAACTTAAAAACCTTAAAAATATCAATAGGAAATTTGTAACTTATAATTATAAGTATCATTTAATTGACTGGATATCAGGAAGTAATTATATGCCATTTGAAAATATTTAGACATTGGGCGCGTGGATATATCAAATTGTTAGACAAAAAAGACGTGGTCTAATCATTATTTATAAACAATTTGAGGCAAACTTTTTCCATCTTATGGGACGTTGAAAGCTAAGTGATGTTAGAGCTTTAAAAGACTTTTTATCTTCCTGCAGCAACTCACTTGGCCTATAGGTATTAGTTATCAACCTTGACCATTATTTACGACATCCAGAAAGGGACTTTATCGATTTTTAGAGGCCGATCGATCGTCGATATTCGCTATTAAATGTGCTGAAGAAGTTGCCATGTTTAGACAACGATATATATATAAAAGACCTAAGTTAGGCCACCCACATCTAGCTGCGGTAGAGCAAAACACACCGCCTGTTGTCCAATCCTGAAGCCTTTAGACCACACAAGCCGCAGGGGTGTTGATGGGTCAAAGAGATCTCTGATAAGAAAGGTGTTAGAATCGATGAGTTTTCCTCTTTTTTCTAACTTGGAGTTGTTTATGTTGAGATATTATCATCATTTTTTGAACGCTTATTAGCACTCAATTGCATACTTATAACACATAATTTCTTCGATTTACTGACGTATTATTATATATTTTCATAAATGTGACGTCTCTATAACTTATATTAAGCTATATTTTAACATTTAATGTGTTAAATTGTCCTGTTTAAGCTCAGGAATAACATATAAAGCATACTGTTCCATTAACGCCTAATGTCCCATTTGCCTAAAGGATATTATTGTCCTAAATGAAGTAATAAGTTTTCAACATAACACATTGCTGAAATATAATTACAACGACTATGATTAACGTTTTCTATGTTTATTTTTCTTATCCTAAAATTTGACGTCATTTAAAAAGATAACAAATTAGCTTCGATGTGAAAAATGATCTTTCTCCATTCACACGAGTTTCGAAATTAATCTTTTAATATTTTCTATAGACGTATAATTAATTTATAGACATGTTTACATATCATAATCTCTTAAACAATAATAATAATTAAAGATGATGATGGTGACAGATGGAAAAAGATACTCGAAATCACTCGCAATAGATATGACCTTAAATTTCTAATGATGATAATCGAATCTGATATTAAAAAAAAACATCTAAATTATGAATGAAATATGTCAGATAAATTATCAATTCTTCAATTTAATTGATTAAAACGTTTCAATGCTTCATAATTATGTGTAATATAAGCAGTTTATCTCCTCTTTTTAACACCAATTCATCAATTTATATCGGTTCCGTGCATCAGAAATTAAAATTTTGACAGAAAAATTGATGTTTTTAATCGAAATTAAACGTATATCTTAATTACTGAAAATTAAAGTTAATTCTTTACTTACTTAATTAATTTTGTATATTTATAGGGCGTCGTAATGAATAATTGTGTGTATAAGTGTAGGGTCAAAGGTTAAGTATACTCCGAAGACATTTTACACAAGATATGGAGTTATATCGGTTTTAGATTTTAAAATAGATTCAAAAGTGTGATGAAAAAGTTAAATTGCGATTAGCAACTGGTGAAGAAAATTGTTATATTAAAGAAAAGAAAACAAGGAAAAAGATGCCGGTTGCAATTTACCTACATGCGGCTTGTAACCTGTCATCCCTACTGTAGATATATACTGTCTGTAGTTTGTACTTTTACCGACAGTCACTTATAACTATAAGGTGCATGCCCAACCGAAGAGGTAGTCCCAATAATGAGACAGTTCAGTAACCTCCGGCACTCTACTACGGAAATTGTCAGAGTAAATGCAGACGTATAATTGTCGTTAAATTCGTCTGTGTACTGTCGGGACCACACCTAGAAAGTCTTTCTAAAAATAGGCATATCGATGTACAGAAGTAAGCCTTTAGGCATTTAGCCTTAAGCTAGTTTTTGTATTTATCGACAACCATCATTTTCTTGAAAGTTTGAATGGACATTTTTTGAAAAATTCTATAAAATACGACTTTCTTTTGTAAAAAATATAAATTATATATTATATTTTAAGACATTTTTATATTTTTTCCAAGAAATATTAAGATTTTTTTCAAGATAAATTGCTTAAATGCATATAAATTTTGAGTAGTATCTTAAGATTTGAGTAAAGATTATATCGATAAATTAAAAATTAAATTTTTATGCTTTTTAATTAATTTAAAATTTATAAACCCATTCTCTATATATGCTTTTATGTAAAAATTCTTATAAAGTAAGGCTAATTTGTGAGTGTGTAATAATACAATTCTATATAATCTAAAAATCTAAACGTTATTTTTCTAGAAGAATCTTTATTCCTTTAAACTGTGATAGAATTATGAGAACTTTAAACGTAGACCTACATCAAATAACCTACATCGAGGCGTTTCTGCTGCGATCAATCATCGACGAAATGCTACTACGATTAATCCAAAACAGTTCCATTTTTTTTTGTTTTTTTTTTTTTGTTTTTTTTTACTTTCTCAAAAAGTAAATGATCAAACAGTTGTCACGAACTTTCTGTATGGTCGGTAGACCAAGAAATTTGCAATAATTTAGTGTACACTCAAACCTCCCATCATCTGTGCCACATGATATAAAACAGTGTCACCTCATCTAATTAACCAGGTGATTCATTTGCACGGTGTCTCGCTCATTGATTGTCGCCATTTGCTCATAAAAGATTATCACGATCATCTATAACGGTTCTGCATCAATTCGATTGTTATATATGGCCCATAGGCCTTAAATTTCATTCAAATCTGTCGATAAGTTAATCTCGCTTAATAGAAAATAGCAAATAGAAACCATACTTTTTTTTTATAATTTCTTCAAAAAAGTAGGTTTTTTTGGAAAAATTTTCCTCCAAATTTTCAAGGAAACAGTTGAAATTAAACAGAATCAACAGAATTTGTGCATTTCATGCCCTTTTCAGTCCATTTCTAGCACAATGAGACTGAAAGATTCGTATTGTTTCATGTAAATTTTTACTTTTATCTCACAATATTTTTAAGACAAAACTTGTCTATAGGATGTATTTACGCTTATTTTATGCCAATAAATTGTAAATTTTATTCATAATTTTAATTATGAACTCCTAAAAGTCAAATATTTCGAGCTTAAATTCGTTTCATTATTGTGAGAAATTGTACATTTTATTGTAAACAATAGTTACTTTACGATCTATGACATTAAAAAAACGAACGTTTCCCGTTAAATTTGTTGTAGGAAGCGGTTTACAACATAGCAGAAGAGAGAATAACAGACGGTAAAACGTCTGTAAACAGTCTTGCTTTAACGACTATCTTAAAACCTGATAGCTCGTTGACGTGTTTGCAAGAAGACACTCAGGTCAAGTTTGACTCCCTTGGGGCAGAGAAATTAAGAAACATGACCCCAGAATTAACATAGTTTTGCTTGATAACAAATGTAAGAAAGAAGAAAAAAAACAGCCTATAGGCTATATTAATTCAATGCTTTATTATAAAGTTAAAAATCAATACAGAAAATTAACGGTTTGGAAGATTATGTTAATCAGCGAAGTGCATCTCGTTATGCCCACTTAACTAGGCATAAATTATTATGTTTTTTAATTTGAATTTTAAGAATTATTATACAGTTTGAATGCATAAATAATTTAAGCATAATTAGTTTAAAATTCAAGCTTTCAAGACTGTAAAAAGCTTAAGGAAATGTAAAGAAATTCGTGTAAACTAAGGCCTTACATCGTTTAAAAATACAGTGTTAATTTAGAAAATTCAGACAACTTCACGAACTAAGTTTAAGGTTTTTAAATAAGGCCAAGGCCTCATTTATTTATATTTTAAGAATGTAATTTATGAAAAATCTTTGAAAATATTTACATACTTTAAAGGTAAACTATGAAGTTTTAAGGTTAGGAAATGTATTTTTTTTTTGTTTCTTTTTTAAAAAGGGAAATAGCTTTATTCTGTTACATTACTTACGTTTGAAGTAATTCACGTCTTCATTACTAACACCTTAATGTCAGCAGTAAATATAAAATAAAGTCAGAAAGTAGAAAAAATAGCCCAATTTCCTACAACTCACCTGTCGACTTGAGGCAGTTAAGCAGCGGCAAATGTCCTGATAATTACAGAGCTGCGGTGTCATCTGTGCTGATTGAAACTAAATACATGTCGAAGTGTTGCAGTTAGTAGTTTCAAATGCTTGTAGCATAGCTTCGGGCGACAATCGGGGGTGTAGTTAACGCAGTTTTTCCCGCGTAAAATTATACCGTAGCTCAGTAAAGTTACCGACTTCTGTAGAAAATTCATGTTTGTTTTCTCCATTTCTTTTTAACTTTTGCTCGGGAGATTAGCTTTTTTTATGTATATATTTACCTTAATTGTATTGATTGAAATCGTAAAAAAATATCACAATTTTTGTCATTTTTTCCCCTTAAAAATCCTTATAGAAAAATGTGAAGGAATTGCTTCAGAAAATGATAAATTTTAACTTTGGAGGCCTCTTGGGTGGGATCTCTACACACTTACTTGGAATTGAAAATAAATGTAAAATCTCTGTTCTTCCTTCAAGGACTCATTTTTTTTTTTTAGAAGTATTAAAAAATCTCGAGGTTAGTTTTAGATTTAATTTACATAGTTATAGCTTGCTCTATTGAACGTAATAAACTTTAAAATAATTATGAACAAAAGAGAAAATAGTTTTTGAGACTGCAAAAAAGTTATAAAAGCCTTAATAAAGGAGTTATATATTCAAACATTCAATAACTTACTTATCACAATCATGAATCATGTTTAAATAAATAATCATTTTATAGACATATAAAATAGTTTTATAGTATTTCAACAGAGAAAGAGGAGGATCCAATTGTGTATTAAAATAATATACAGCCTAATTTATATATTTAGATCTACGTTTACACATTAATAACGTTTGCACTTCAGTGACGCCGCTGCATGCAAAAAATTTCGACTTCATTGTTGTCAAATGTATAGAAGTCTTTGTTCAATATAATTTGCTTTGGGAAGAGGCAAGACTGAAATTATAATCTGTGCACATAAAATCGTAGGCCATTCACTTTGCTTACTAACTTTATGTACGTTAAATATTGTATAAGCAAAATGTTTCCATTCTTTTCTTAGGAGTCACAAGCATGTCTCTGTTGTGAAAACAGATGGTTCCTTGACTTATTCTGTGAGAAACTTTTGTCCATTTGAAATTGTCATTGTGTGAGGTCGGCAATACAAAGATAAAATACTGAGAAATTAACTGGAAGATATAAAAAAAAATGTATTTCTATTGTCTTGTTTTGGACTTTTCCAACTTGTTATTATGCTTGGGGAATCTTGTTAGGTTAGATATTAATGATCTATTTTGTTTATATTTTAAATAAAATTTTTAAAAAATCAATTAGACATTATTTAATATGATATGTAATTCTATTCTCTTGCTTAATTGTACTTTTTATTAGATGAAAAACAAATCGAATAGTAGTAAACTTTAGTATTTTGCTTGAGATATGTTCAATTTGTTTAAACTTCTGACATTTTTACAAGGAATAATTAATTCTAAGCTATAGTTTTTCATTAAAAAGTTTAGCAAGTTTTAAATATTTTATAACTTATTATGTCTTTAAAAATGGTTTCATCCGTTTATTTTCTCCTGGAAGTGAAAGTAAGAAATATTTTTATTCATTTAGATTGTTATTTTAACAAACTAATAATTATTTAATTTAGTTTAATAAAATAATAATTAATTCAAATTTTTAAAAGATTTATATCATTTTACAGTTTCTTAAGTTAGAGAATTAATATCAAAGAATTTTTGATAGTAATTATGTTATATATGGTAAAGTGCCTATCAAATGTATGTTAACCATCAGAAATATAGCATATTTTCATAATTTATTAGTAAAATTCTTTTATATTTTGCATATTTATTTATTAAGATTTTTATTTTGATTTTTAATAACCTACTAACAAAGAAATTATTAAAAAAAAAAAAAAACAATTATTTACTTTATATTTTTAAAAATCTAGTAATAAAATATTTCTTAATATTTTAATACATATTTTAATTTTGTAACAGTTTATAAAATAATCATAAATAAGTTTATTAAATAATTGTAAAAGTTAATTCTCATAATTATTCTTCTCTTAAATTGATTATCTTTATATAAATAATTTTAAAATTTTAAATTAGTTTTTAATACATATTTAATTTATAATTAAAAATAAATAAATTATATTGCCTATTTTTTCCTGTTTTTTTTATTTATTATATTTTTTATACTTAAACTGTTACATTGTACACCGTTTAAGATAGGCGACGCTTATCTATTTTTATAATTGAAAATATTTGACAGATTATAAAATTGATAAAATATAAAGTATGTTTTCACATCACGTATTGATGACAGGAAGCTTTTCTATCACGAAAATGTGTGACGTCACGAAAGGAGAAGAAGAAAAGCGTTAGATTGGTTAGGACCATGCAAGAGGACACATCACGATATCCAGCAATAGATAGCATCTCGACATCTTCTTGATAGATGACTTGAAAATGACGTAATTAAATACAGGTATCACTGTCACGCTCTTTTCTGCTTCTTTACAAAAAAAAAAGACAAGAAAAAAAATTTTTTTGGTACATCCTTGGTCACGTGATTGAATTTTCACTTCAAAATGAAACAGTTTTAATAACAGTTAGATTGAGTTTCGCTAAAATAATTGACAGAGTGATTAATCATGTCGACCTTTTTTTCTTTTTTTAATTTAGAAATAAGATTAAAAAAATAATCAGGAAATATCTTAAAATATATATTATGAAAATAAACATTGGCAAAGTGTTTATTTTTATAAAAAAATCGTTTTTCTTTTCTTTTTTTTAGATGAATTGGATTTTTTAAACGGTTTTTCCGTCAAGTTTGTACGGAAGGAAAACAATTTACATTCGTTTTTTATTTAACAATATCTTAAACCTTTATATATTAATTTTTAAAAGAAATTTATTTATTAGTAATATTTTATATAACATATATAATTATAAATTTGTTTTAGATAACAAAAAAATAAAAAAAAGAGAAAGGATTTGAACAGAATTCATTCTTCAATCCTCTTGAGGGATGCTTTTTTCTAAAGATGTTAAACTCGATTTCTTTCTACTGAAGAATGAAAGAACTTGTATAAGAAAAGAAGGTGTCGCAGTTTTAAAAACTATACGTCAGCATTTAAAAAGTATGAGAAATGATAAGCACTGAAAGAAACAATTATTGTACCACCTGTATGACGTCATTGTGTCTCCAGGGGTGCAGCACCGACGAGTAACAAACCCATCCCTAGAACGAAGGTGGGAAGTAGGCAATTAAAGTGCCATTATGGAGGTTATCATCGATCTTAATTCTAATTCTCAAACTTGGGAATCCGATACAATCATTTATCAAGTAATGTGTGATGGCTTGATTACCCACTGCTCTTTTAATCATACTAACCAGACATCGTTCTTTCTTTCATTTCATAAATGCCTTACACAATATGAGGCTTTATTTTTTTTATTTTATTTTTTTGGGGTACCATTCTGATTAATACTTTCTTAAAAATTATACTTAAACAGATATTATCTAATTTTTTATATATATAGGCTATATATACACTTGCATAATGCATCGTAGAATCTTTTGCATTACTAAGTCATTATCTGTAATTTAATCTATGGAAAATTTTAATATTTATATCGATATATATTTTGAGGTTATCCTTTTTGAAATTTAATGTTTGCGCCTTGCAGGAATAATGTAGTTTATGTTCTTTTTAAGATTTTTTCCTTTTTTTTTTTTNTTAATAACCTACTAACAAAGAAATTATAAAAAAAAAAAAAAACAATTATTTACTTTATATTTTTAAAAATCTAGTAATAAAATATTTCTTAATATTTTAATACATATTTTAATTTTGTAACAGTTTATAAAATAATCATAAATAAGTTTATTAAATAATTGTAAAAGTTAATTCTCATAATTATTCTTCTCTTAAATTGATTATCTTTATATAAATAATTTTAAAATTTTAAATTAGTTTTTAATACATATTTAATTTATAATTAAAAATAAATAAATTATATTGCCTATTTTTTCCTGTTTTTTTTATTTATTATATTTTTTATACTTAAACTGTTACATTGTACACCGTTTAAGATAGGCGACGCTTATCTATTTTTATAATTGAAAATATTTGACAGATTATAAAATTGATAAAATATAAAGTATGTTTTCACATCACGTATTGATGACAGGAAGCTTTTCTATCACGAAAATGTGTGACGTCACGAAAGGAGAAGAAGAAAAGCGTTAGATTGGTTAGGACCATGCAAGAGGACACATCACGATATCCAGCAATAGATAGCATCTCGACATCTTCTTGATAGATGACTTGAAAATGACGTAATTAAATACAGGTATCACTGTCACGCTCTTTTCTGCTTCTTTACAAAAAAAAAAGACAAGAAAAAAAATTTTTTTGGTACATCCTTGGTCACGTGATTGAATTTTCACTTCAAAATGAAACAGTTTTAATAACAGTTAGATTGAGTTTCGCTAAAATAATTGACAGAGTGATTAATCATGTCGACCTTTTTTTCTTTTTTTAATTTAGAAATAAGATTAAAAAAATAATCAGGAAATATCTTAAAATATATATTATGAAAATAAACATTGGCAAAGTGTTTATTTTTATAAAAAAATCGTTTTTCTTTTCTTTTTTTTAGATGAATTGGATTTTTTAAACGGTTTTTCCGTCAAGTTTGTACGGAAGGAAAACAATTTACATTCGTTTTTTATTTAACAATATCTTAAACCTTTATATATTAATTTTTAAAAGAAATTTATTTATTAGTAATATTTTATATAACATATATAATTATAAATTTGTTTTAGATAACAAAAAAATAAAAAAAAGAGAAAGGATTTGAACAGAATTCATTCTTCAATCCTCTTGAGGGATGCTTTTTTCTAAAGATGTTAAACTCGATTTCTTTCTACTGAAGAATGAAAGAACTTGTATAAGAAAAGAAGGTGTCGCAGTTTTAAAAACTATACGTCAGCATTTAAAAAGTATGAGAAATGATAAGCACTGAAAGAAACAATTATTGTACCACCTGTATGACGTCATTGTGTCTCCAGGGGTGCAGCACCGACGAGTAACAAACCCATCCCTAGAACGAAGGTGGGAAGTAGGCAATTAAAGTGCCATTATGGAGGTTATCATCGATCTTAATTCTAATTCTCAAACTTGGGAATCCGATACAATCATTTATCAAGTAATGTGTGATGGCTTGATTACCCACTGCTCTTTTAATCATACTAACCAGACATCGTTCTTTCTTTCATTTCATAAATGCCTTACACAATATGAGGCTTTATTTTTTTTATTTTATTTTTTTGGGGTACCATTCTGATTAATACTTTCTTAAAAATTATACTTAAACAGATATTATCTAATTTTTTATATATATAGGCTATATATACACTTGCATAATGCATCGTAGAATCTTTTGCATTACTAAGTCATTATCTGTAATTTAATCTATGGAAAATTTTAATATTTATATCGATATATATTTTGAGGTTATCCTTTTTGAAATTTAATGTTTGCGCCTTGCAGGAATAATGTAGTTTATGTTCTTTTTAAGATTTTTTCCTTTTTTTTTTTTTGTTTTGTAATTTATAGAACGACTCGTTATCTGATTGAAATTTAGCTAGAAAACTGTTTAGTAAATTTATGAAAATCTCAAATTTTTTTTATCTATATTTAATGATTTATTTTCTTTTAGATAGATGTTCTCGTGTTCTCTTCCTCATCTTTCGTGTTCATCTTAAATAAGGAAAATTGAAACCACTCGATCAAACTTTTTCTTTTTTTTTTCAGATATTCTGCATACATATTTACTTTGATTAGAACTATAAATATAAAATGGAATTAATATAATATATATATATATAATTGAATTGTATTTTACAGTTTGATCTAGTCTATACTTGATCTGCAACTCGAAGAGGCAATTTTATCACAAAAAATCAATCATATAATAAGCTTTTTTGAATAATAAACAACTTATATAACATGTATCTACATTTTACAAACATCATTGTTTACTGTCTAGAAATTTTCCCCTGAATGAAAAAATCCCCTGTTTTTAATGATATAAATTATCATTAAAAACAGGGGATTTCTTCATTTACGATACAGATCTACAGTCTGTAATAAATACATAAAGCAAATGAATAGCTGATTTTTATAGTAAATAAATAATATTTAAAGTATATAAACAATATATGCTTTTTTTCACCAAAAGGAACAAAGAAATTAATTAAACCAAACTTATTTTTTTGATGAAATGGCAAATTCTATAATCACTAAATCAGTAATAATACACTCTTAATCTGGATAACTTAATTGGATAATTTGAATATAATTAATTTAATTCACGTTTTTTTTAAAAAAAAAAGGTTTAAAATTTGTTAATTAGGTATACAAATTCTTATATAACATATTCCATTATTTAAATGTTACAGATCAGCATTTATTACATTAACAGAATGCTCTCTGTGACGTCAAAATTTAATTAATTTCTAACGACAATTAATGAATGTTCAATTGTCTAAGATACGCCAAATATTATTATTTGTTTAGAGTTTGGCATATGGTATAACATTATTTAAAATAGTAATAATAATGACTGTTATTTTGAGCTTAAAATCTATACATAATAAAGAAAAAAAGTATAAATATTAGTCACAAAACCTGAGTAGAGAGCAGATGTGATTGATAAATCGTTATTTTACTGTCATTAGGAAGATTAAAAAAATATATTAAAGTAAATTTCTTTTATCTTTATATCTTATTTTAAAATTTCTTTTATTTTAAAACTTAATGTTATTGTTTTTCAGAGCAGCCATTTAACAATTTAGTTTTATATGCATTAATTTTTAATGAATAGTTTATATAAATTATAAAATTTCAATATTAAAATAATAATATGCAATAATAATGATTTATAAAAATTTTAATTATCTGCATTTATTATTGAAAAGTTAATTATTAAAGTTATTATTTATTAAGTTATTTTTTTTAAAATCACTATGAACTTATATTTATTTCGATTGACAGATTTTATATAGAAGGAATTAAAAAATTCTATTCTCAGAATTTAATATACATATTTTAATTAAAATTACCAATTTTTATTAGTATTTCAATATAGTTCAATAGAAATGAAAGTTTTTATTAAAAAAAAATAACAGTTTATAATTAAAGGCATACAGGTACTTATAAATTAGTTTAATGTATTTATGAACTTGCAAAAATAAAGTTCATAAATACATTAAACTAATTTATAAGTATGCCTTTATAAACTGTATAGGCCTACAGATAATATATTGTTTAAAAAATAGAATATATTTTTCTACTAGAGAAAAAATTTATTTGTATTCTTCTAATATAGCGGATCTACATTATTATATATATTTATTATTAATAATTATGAATAAGTTCAAATCTAATAGAAGATAATCTCCCTCTTTCTCCTCTCAATTACTGTACTAATCACATATAGTGTATGATAAAAACATTCATTATTATTCATCATAAAAAAGTAATTTTAAATAAATCGAAGATGTTTATTTAATTTCTTAAAAGAGCATTTTTCCCCTTTTAATCTAATTTGTTGTACATCAGATAATCACAAAAAACCTTTTCGAAAATGCGGTAAAATAATTAAAACCAAACTTATTAAAACATATAAATTTTATAATACGTTTACTATGTAAATGTTTTTTAATCTATAATTATAATTAAAATAAAATTTTATTTAAAAATCATTTGATAACTTTCAATTTATCAACGGATTAATCTGCAAATACATTCAAATTTTATACAGGATGGAATTCATTTATTCTTCAAACACACCGCGAATTAAATTCACTCTTATAAGAATAAAAAAAAATCAATAAGAAATACATAAATATATTTTATGTCTAATTGATTTTTAGTAGAAAATAAATTATTATTAATTACAAGCTTAGTAACAAGAAATTACAACATTGGCACTAACATCACTCTTATTTAAACACTTTAAATTAATATTCACATTCGTTATAATTACAACTTTAATATTTACAAGTGATTAAAATTGAAAGCAATTAAAGTTTTTTTTAATGTACTTTACACTTAAATACATCCTTTCAGACGTTGGTTATTTTATATCTTATCCATATTGTTCCACTACTGAATCCCAAGGAGAGGTCCACTTACCTTTGTAAATAGATAAATAAATAATCAAACAAGTATAGGAAAAAGGTTTGAATGTGACAAATTCACTTATACATATGTATATCCGATATCTAAAAGTTTACGCTTTATCTATAGTGCTAGTGGCCATATCTACAGTGATACCAGGGGTGAATTTAAATTTTGACGTTCCTTAACATCGATTCTAGTTACGCTACTAAATCTGAATTATTAATAAATAATAATGAATTACTATTTCCATAAATTTATATAGTTATGTGCAATGCTTCGTAATATTTGACCATAAACATTTTCTCTAAACAGTAACAACCATTTACAACGCATACAAAACATCTACATTCATAGTAAGATTAAAATCTTGATCTACAGAATAAAACAAGTTGTGAAAGCTTGTAAAAAATTCCTAAATTCAGTTGAGATTTTGCAAAATTATAGCTTAGCTAAGCTTAAAATTGATTAAAACTATAATTCCGTACAGTTATTGATTCACAATGAGTGAGCTTGTATCTTATTGTCGTAGGAAAAAATTTTTGAAATGCGAACGACAATAAAGCTATAAATAATAATTAACAACTGATAATATAAAAGAATTGTAAATAGGATAAGTGAGATTGAATTCCGGATTCCCTAGATGATAAACAGTAATTTTAAACATTCCGTGCTAGCTACGTATGCATGGTAAAATGGAGATTAACTAAACGATCCACATGCTTCATTTCTCTCGTTAAAACTCATTCCGTTGATATAATTCTAGAATCTCACTTAAAATGAACGATTCGAGAGCAGTTTATGATTTAAACAAATCTATTTTTTAAACATAATTTACTTATTAGATATTATAATTTGATTTCGATTCTGAACATGAAAATTCTTAATACTTTAAATGACATAATACAGGCCTAAAATATTAACAATTTTTAAAGTAAATGCCTATTTGAAATTTAAACTTCCATTTACATAAATTTTAATATGAGTATTATAGAAACGAAACAGGAAAAATATATATATAGGCCTATATATATAATCTTTCCGAAAAAATAAAAAGGTAGTGTTTTTTTTATGAAAAAATAAATTTATATTCTTGTGACGTGTTTAAAGGTATTTTATAAAGCTTTACTTTAATGGTACTGTACATAGTTAGCTAGCTTTAAAACATATAATTTTCCTATATTTTTTAAAGAAAAAATTAGTTATAGGTCTACTAAATTAGCCTACATAATTTTAGAATAACCGCCCTAAAAATTAGTCTTTATTATATAAATCTATAGTTTATAAATAGTTTTTACACAATTGCAGTTTAAAAACGTGTATAAAAATTTTATATTTCGTATTATCTAAATTAGTTTAAAACTCTAATCTAATGAATTTTAATATAATTTAATTGCTTTTAATAACGAAAAAAGTTAGTTAATTACACTTATAATAATCTGTAGGAAACAATATCTTTTAGCTTTAGATAAAGAATAAATAATGTATTAACTACTATCATTACTAAACCCATAGGCAGATATATTATAAATTCTCATAATTTAGCATTAATATAAAGTAATTTCAAAGAAAAAAAAAATATTAAATTTATGTTTAAATAAACCTGTATACGGTTTTTAAACATCAATGAAGTTGGATGTAAATACATATATTTACAGCATTATTATAAATTATTTTTAAAACTTAATACATAATGTTAAAATGGCATGAAAATTTTAAAAGTAGACTCGTGTTTCTAGTAAAAGAATATCAAAAAGTATAAATAAAACACCTTATTACAAAAAAAAACCACTCAAAGTCTAGTAACCTTTATCATATAAAATAAATACTTAGTTAATCTTGTAATATATATATTTTTATTGTAATAGATATGTCTAAATTATAAAAATATAAACGTTTTAAGATCTAGAATATAAAGTTTGATAACCTTTTTTTTCTGTATTCCTGTCATGAAAACATGAATTTGATTCATCCTCGAAGGGTAGATCCTTGTCTTTATTGCGTATTAAGATGGTGGGAGGTTATATTTTAAGATCTGGAGATACTCAACTTAAGATATATAGTTCATTTTTATAAATTTATGTATATGATTCTTTTACATGATTTACGGTTTAATTTATAAAAAAGAAGGAATTTTTCTTATATAAAAGAAAGTTATTTTTGATACGATAAGTAACAAATTTATATAAAAAAATGAAGAAGACAAAAATGTTGGTATGTTGAATAATTTTTTAGACTAACTTATGATGTTTCGAGTAAAAGTATGCTACTGTATAAACGAGTAACATAATAATACCTCATTATTTTCTTATTTTTTTTTAATATAAAACATTCAAAGATGATACTGAAGATTATGCAAATTTAAATGTCTCTTCTCTACTTAGTAAGATGACATATCGTGTTGAGCATATGAAAGATTTTTGTACGTAGGTGTTATCTTTATTCAACTACAAGCAATTAATTGAAGGTGAAGAATAAGGAAGAAGAAAACAAAACAATAAGTATCTATAATACAAATTATAGATAAGTGCTATGTAATTGTTATAGGAAACGTGTAAAACAAAATTATCTATTATTTTCTTGATAAAAATATATTTTAAATTAGTCAAATATAAGGAAAGAAAGGATATAAAATGCTATTAAGAACAGTTTTAAAATTTTTAATATTAAAAAAAAAATCTAAGCAGTTATGCGCTTGGTAATGCTTTAATTTCTTTCATAATTAGACTTACAAATTAACAAATAATTCAGAGATTAAATGTGTTTTAAGGCTTAAATTATTTAAAATAAATGTTAATATCAATGCTTAATAATAAGGAAAAACATGAAATGTTTTTATAAACTGTTATTTAGACTTTAAATATCGAATAAAAGAAAAACTGTTAATTATTTGTAGTGTAATTTTTATAGCTAAAAAACTATTCTACATCTGAATTATAGGGAAAGTTTATTAATATTAAAATTTATTTTAAATAATTCATTATCTATATAATTAAGAAGTAGAATATTTTCTTAAATTATAGAATAAGATGTTAACAACAATTTTTTTTTTTTTTNGCATTAACAAGCAAAAACTAATTTATTCAAATAATAAAGTACTGTATTTCTAATTTTTGTTTTATAGACAACAATATTTAAACAAAAGAAATATCACTTTTGTATAAACAAAAATAAATGAAGTTTATAAGATACAATAACGACAGTACAGTATTAATTACTAGCATAATTACATCTATATTGTTCCTTAACACTAGCATTAAATCAAAAATTTTGCAGAACTCACTTTGCTCAATCAGAAGTGGAATAATAATAAACAAATTAAACATTTTTATTAAAAAATTAGTATAAATTGGAAATAATAGTATATATCTTTTTATTATAATCACAAGAGGAATAATATATTTATTTTTTACCACTATTGGCAAAAGAATGTTTAAACAAATTACTTCATTGCAGTTTATCATTAGCCAGTCATCATTATATTGCATAATAATATGTAAAAAACATTTGCCTTTATGATATAATTTCTGTTTAATTAAGCAGAAAAGAATTAGTGTTATAGTTATTGAAAAAGTTTCTATTTTCATTGCAGGTAAAGTGTTGTGTATTTTTGTATAAATTTTAATTACTAAAAATTTAAAAGATTTGATAAAAAGCCAACTTTATGAATGTCAAACATGAGCTCGATTTGAATATCTGACAATTACTACTATAATTATTATTTGTTAAAATTTAAATAAGAATTACATATAGCATTAGAAACAGAAAAATGATTTATTTTATTATCATCATCTAAAAAATACAGTAATTTCATTCTCATATGATTTTTTTTCTCCATGTAATAAGCAACTAGACCTAGGTTACATTTACTTATCACATAATAATAATAATTTTCTATACAAATGAATATTTCCATTGCACATTTCTCTCCTAGGCTAATGTTAGCCTAAAGGTGGATTCTCAGTTAACAACATTAAAAAAAAGAACATTTTTTCATTTTTTTGATTCATTCTGAAGTCGAAATAATTGAACTTTTTAGTAAGTAATTATTGCACATTGTTCGGAAGAAGTAAAAAGCGGCCATATGGCTAATTATAAGTAAGATGGTCAGAAAACCGCACCTCATCTATTACCTTGAGTACTGATTAGGTGGAAACCTAAAATTTCTTACGATTGATAACTGATTGCCGCTGTCCTCGCGATTACTAGATATTCCCTCAGGTTGTACTACAGGCTAAGGAGCTGATACATGCTGAGTAGAATGTATTTTTGGCACCTGACATATTATGGTCGCTATAGGAGAAGTTTCAGCTTGTCATGCTACGTCGTTCGTCATTTCACAGTCACTCTGCCAACACCTTTGTCTTCTGGATGCTTGCCAATTGTAGATAAACTGCCTGCATGGTAATTAAGAACAGTTTCGGTTTCTAGATCATTGCAGCTGCTTAAATCTCCTTAAAGAATGCTATTTAAAGTGCAGACGGGAGTGAAGATTAGAATAATTTACTTTTATGTATTGTAATTTATAAAATAACTACAAGAATGAAAATGGTAAGCATCTGTATATATGAAAACTTTTTTTATGTTTTAGATGAGAATTTTTGTGGTTATCGTAAGTTATTTATATATGTATATATATATATAAAAAAAGAAGAAATTAGTTTTGAAAATGTGTTAGAAAAAACTCAAGTTATTGTTTCTAAACGTAAATTTTTTATAAAGAATTTCATATTAAAAATAAATACGGGGGAAAAAATGCCAAATCTCCAAGGATTTCGTGCAGTATTTCTTGATATGTTAAATGTTCTAGTAACAAAGAGTATAAAAATAAAATGCTAGTTTGTTAAATATGTCCGTAGAGGTTTTAACATTACATAGGCCTACTGAAGTTTGATTTTATTTTGTGATTAATTTTATCAGTTTGTTTTAAATAGCAAAAATTTGTAAGGTTAAGAGATAGGTAAGAAAATATTGAATAGATTATCTTAACCGATATATTATGAAAAATAAGTGTGATGACACAAAAATGAAAGATAGACCTATGTTAACTTAATAGTAGATTATAATTAATTTTTACTTTCCTTTTTATGTAAATAATAGCTTCATCCTATTGCTATCCTTTAGCCTTTATCTAATTAAGTTGTATTTTATAAGAAAAATTCGAGGGAGGAGTGAGATGTTGAAGTTTTATGGTAGTTTATATTTTCCGTAGGTTCCGTACAGAGTAATTAAGAAAAATTTGATGCATATCGGGTTAAAGAGTTTAGTAGAGTATAGAAAACAGACAGACATTTTATTATAGCCTATATAAGTTGTTAAGTTATACAAGGAGTACAAAAGTAGGTATAAAATAGGTCTAAGTTGTTATGGAAAAAAAACATGAAGGAAAAATTTAGAAGATAAAACATTTTTATGCTTAAATTAAATCATAAATAAGGAATACGGATAAAAGAATCCGAATAAAAAAATAATAATAATAATGAACATCAAATATTTGTATTTCTCAGATTCACAATTGTATAGATGGAAAATTAATTATTTAATCAAAAATTTACAAGTGTCAATGAAAAAAATAATTAATTTTTTTTATAAGAACAGAACTATTACAGTTTATATTTGTCGTTTGTATAATTCTAATATCACTTTAATATGCCAAAAAGATTCATTTTTTGAAACAATTCGAATATTATTAAATATTTATTAGAAGTTTATAAAGAAAAAGTTTATGAAAGATGTATTTATTGATTATATTTAAATAGAAGGATTATATTTGTTTTAGATATTTCTTAATTTAAGTATTTTATCACTTTAAAGAATAATCACTTCAAGCTTTAAACTACTTTAAAAGCGTAATTCTTAGAATTAATTACAATTTAAGAAAGGTTACAGTATGGAAGATAGCGAGAGTATAATGTAATGCGTGCAATAAAAATTTTATTATAAACGATAAAGTTTTAATTATAACAAACTAACAAATTACATAATAATTTGTAAATAATTTTTGCAATTTTTTTTTTACCAAATTGTTGCAAAGATGCAATAAACTCACGTATTGGCCATTTTTACATAAGTCATTCTATCTTTTCAATACTTCTTAGCTGTAAAATTAATAATACTATTAATAACACCATTTAAACTCTGCTCCTAATAAAAATATAATATATTTAATTTGTTCTTATTAAATGTTTACCACTTTTTAATTAATTTTTGCTTTCGAATCACAAGAAAATTGAATAGTTTATTAAATTAAAATCAAGATATAAACCAAATTTTTAAAAATCTTTTATAAATCGCATGTATAAAAATTTATAATTTTTAATAATTTCATTTAAATACAAAAAGGTTTTAAGAAGCGCCAATAGAAGAAGAGTCTAACATCTTAATTTCGGAAAAGTCGTTTCACGTCCACAATCTAACCACTTATTAAACTTGCCTCTAATAGATCGTCGGCCAACCTCTTTCAAACTGAGATATTGGATTACCTCTGTCCAACAAGTTACTACAGTGTTTCCATTTTGCTATATTTCCTACCTGATTTATGGTATCTGAGGTTAATGCGGCAGCAGTATTTCATGGCCAGCATATGTGACACGAATACTAAAGACTTTCGGCAGCACCCCACTGTGGTTTTCGGCAGAAATATTAGTGTCCCGCAAGCGAACGCGTGACCGGACCAGATAGAGTCGCAGAAGAGGAAGAAGAAAAGAAAAAAAAAAAAAAGAATCCTTTCTTGAAGAACAAGTCCTCGTGGAAGGCTGATTAACTACATTTGGTGTCTGTAGATACCGACAGAGGTATTGTCTGACTCTGTTCACGTGGGGGGTCCACACACACTCCCTCTTTCGCCTCCACCACCTGATATCTCTTTAAGGAGACCTCCGAAAGTGGTTTAACGATCGTAAAACAAAAAATCACTAAATTCGACTAACGATTATTGTTATAGCACTTGCCAAAAATAATAATCGGAAGGTCTTCCATTATATTTTCGTAAATTGTGACTGCTTTTTTATATCCAAATTATTTTTATTCTACACTTTAATATATCTAGAAATGTATTTAATAATAAGAAGAATTAATATTAATATAAATGTTATTAATTTGAGATATAAATATATGCAAATGTTACAATAAATTCGCTTTTAATTGATTAAATTCTAAAGTTTTAAATTCGCAATTATTTTAACGTGATAGAATATGATGTGGAAGTGTTCTGAATTCGTAGCTATTATATTTATATGGTAAACTTTTCAAATTTCGGAACATAAAATATAATATACAGATGTTTATTTCCTTTTCAATGGTTAAATAGTGATGATTCTATGGAGCACCCTTGCGTGCATGAACCCTAATGGCATCGTGATCGTTCATGGGTAGCGTGAGAGGAGATCAGCTGTCATCAGAAATACTGAGCCCACCGTACAAGTATTAGAGAAATTTATAGGTGATGAGCGAGGAACAATCACGTTTCGTTTTAACATCTCACTTAACCTAGTAATCTCACACACCTCCAGAGTTTGATTCATACCTAGGTCTACATTTATCATTGTTAGCTAGCAGGAGACATGCAAAAATCTTACTGATGTTTCCGGCTAATCAATACCTATCATTGATTATTAAATTTTCTCGAAAAGAAATAGAAAATATTTTTTGTTATAGCTTTATAAATTCGCTTGTCTGTCTTAATAAATTATTCTTAGAGAATCTTTAAATATACTTAACACAAAAAGTGAGAAATCTGTTCACACTTTTGTATTCCTTCTAATGAATACTTAATGTTTTTCTTTGACTGCAGCACCTGGCAAAGGTGGGAGAGAAAGTAAAGATGTGAAGATTTTATGAAAGAAGAGCCACGTTCAGGAAACAATTTGCCAGGTGCACATATAATTACAACATTATTCAGCAAATATTTTAGTTATGATGAATATAACTCAAGTGCTAAAAAACAGCGTAAAATATATTTAATTAAATTTTCTCTTTTCTATTTTTAAAGAAGTATATAGAGTCTGTATATTTGTAACTTCATAAATTGCATATTCTAAGGTAGAATTTCTCATTTTTTTAGATATATAAGTTTATTTTACACTTTCTCAAGTAGATAAAACTTATTAAAAATTTAATATCAATCAAATAATGAACAGTTTTATGTCAATGTTACAGATGGAAAATATTTCTTTCGAACAATACTTCTTTATTATTTTATAGCTTGGTTTTTCTTGACCCAATTAATTTTTTTTGAAACAACTCTCGCTTACACTAATTGATTGTTGGGTTATAAACATAAAAATTTAACAACAAACGTTATTGTAGAAATGAAGGATATAAAATTTTATGTTATTCGTTTTTTAAATACTTATTAAAACAAAAGATTTAAAAAAATACTGTATATATTATAATAACCTCTTAAAAATAATTAACTTTTTTATTGATTAATAAAATCAACACTCGAATAAATTAATAAATATTGCTCTATGTACAGTATTTAAAACTTAGCGATAGATCAATTATGTATAATGGATATGTATTTAAAACATCACCTAATTTTTTAGAATTAAATTTTTTTTTTATTCTTTGATCAGTGAATAATAAATACTTTCTTTCTTTTATAGAAAATTCTAAATTTTAAATCTAAATTTTATAATTGTTATATTCTAAAATACTTGTATCTTAGGGAAAAATATGTATTTATGTGAGCAAGATTGTTTTCTCAAATCTATATAATTTGAATGTGTTTTTTATTTGTGAAAAAGAAATGTTTTGTATAATTTCTTTCTTTATTATTATTTTTTTCAATATGCAAAATGTAAATAGAAATGTAATAGATTTAAACAAACTTTGGGTTGTGTGTTCGTTGTCATGTTTGTTGTCAAGTTAATTTCACACATTAAACATGCCTCGTGAAGTAAATAAGAAAACAGTGTTCGTATCAACTTTCACTTTTGAGATAAATCTTAAACATTTTAATTTGATTTAACAAAACTTTATGCTTATTTATAGAGTCTATTTTATAGATTATATATAGTAGGCAATAGTTGTAAGCATAAATTACGCATTTTGATGCATTTCATTTTATAACAATTAAGTAAAATAGTATCCATTCAAATTTATTTAGTTCGTTTCAACAAAAAATTTAGATTTATATAAATTTGGTTATATATTTTTAAAGCTTAATAATTCGAAAAACAATTGTTTTGTTAGAGTTAGTATTACATTTGCTTAATTATTTAACATTTTAAACTATAACGTATGAGATTTCTAATAAGACTAATCACGTTCTAAAATAATTTTATGACAATATTGAGAGAAGCAGATTCTTGCTTTAAATGTTTGCATATTTAATAATTAGGTATTAAGAGAAAGAAAGACGATAAGGTTGCTTTAACAACAAACTGGATAACCTGCAGAGAAGACACAAAAGGCCTTTTGCCCATTAATTACTTTTTTTGATGGTAACGATGACGTGGAGAATCACGAAGAGATTGATGCATCCTTCAGGTGTGTCACACTTCTGAGTGACGCTCCAACCCTCTTTTAATCCCTCAATCATCGACTGAGATTACATTCTCAGCTAATATTCCACTTAGTTTCAGCATAGACAAGTGTGTCTCTTATATGATTGATGAAGTCACCATAAAAGGACAAAATTGAGCATTAACAACATGAGTTCCAATTTGTCATGTAACTAAGGAAATGGTAATAATTAAATTGATTTTACTTGATCCTAGCTTTTTAATAATATGGTACTTGCAGTTGATTTTAAATAATTTATGTGTTAATGATTTATCATCTATATTTTTCATAAATTGAAAAAAATGAATATGAAAACTAAAATCTTAGAAAAGTTTTTCTAGATTACATATGCCTATTTTTCTTTAGAAATCTGCTTATTGTTTCAATTGATGTTCGACAATTGCCTCGAACACCTTTCATTAAGTTTACCAAGAAGAAGAGAATACATACTTTGTAATCCTAAAATGGTAAACTAAACTATCATTTCATCTACTATAGTATAGACCTATTATTTTAATTTTTATAATAGATTATAATCTTAAAACAGTAGAATTAAAAATAGACTACCTCTGTCCAACAAGTT